>NW_017299223.1:178347-184377 GCF_001594075.2 Trachymyrmex cornetzi
CTCTCTCTCTCTCTCTCTCTCTCTCTCTCAATTTCTTTCGCCTTTGCGATCCATGTAGTCGAAGCATCTAGAATGAAAGAGACAGAAATAGAGAGAGATATACCAGAAGAAGACGCCCCTGGAAAGATGACCGCGTCGGGCTGCTGGCTATAATTTCATTAGCTACCACGAGACAAATGAGCGACTATTGTGAGATGCGCCGGTTGGTCGGAAGATTTTCTCCGTTTTCCCGCTCGTGCAGTTACGGAAATAGTAACGATGTTCAGGCAAGAGCATAATAACTATTTCGAGAGACTGTATGTCCGTTCGAAATTAATTAGAATCATCGTCCACGAAACAGATGAGACGAATCCGTTATGATCTATATTGTATCTAATAAAGAAAAGAAACCCATGAAAGTCCCTCCCCCCTCCCCCGATTTTAATGAGCTTCGAATATGTTGTTTTCTAAACAAAACGCGTATTTTTTTTATAAGGGCTCAATCACACTTTAAAGAGTGTAATTCCTTTAAAGAAAATTGGTTTTTTTTCGAAGCAAATATTATCAAAATTGTAAGAAATAGAAAAAATTTTAAATAAAAATTGAATGGTTTGAAAAAATACTTTATAATATTATAATAATTTAATGAAATTTAAATAAATAAAAAGTTTATTTATAAAAAAAAAATTAAAAAATATTTTAATTATAATTTAAGTACTCTTAGAATCATTTAACTTTTATTCAAAATTTTTTTTTCTCTCTTCGACTATATTCGCTTCGAAAGATATTAATCGATTTTTTTGAAAAGGGCGTTGCATCCCTTAAAAGCGCGATTGGGCCCTTATAAAAAAAATACATGTCCCCTACTTTTGTCCAGAAACAATATATTCGAAACTTATTAAAATCGGAAAAGACACATCCAATATGGATTTCCTTAACCTGTAAGTGATACGAATAACTGTAATTTTTATAGCAATATTATTTTTCATCTATTAATTAATTGGCTGCAATATAAATTAAATCGGTCACTATTTACATGAAAGAAAAGGTCGAAAGTGCTAGAGAAAATATGATTGCTCAATGTTTTTAATTAAATACTTCAACGAGATGAATCAATTGATAGTTAGTACCTACGATTTCCCTTCGGGCGCGTTAATTCAGGTCTCACAAAACACCGAACATTACTTGTACTTCTTCATGCTGCTCTCTTTCGCTTCTTTCTTTTTTTTCTTTCTCTTTCTTCCTCGTGCCGGCTGTTTGCACTGGTAATTACCGGCGCACGAAATACGTCGCAAGAAAAACATTAATATCAAACGACGTAGCTGCCGACAGTGCAAATAGAGGATCTTAATGGTGAGCCAACTTTCGAGCAGACTCGAGAAGGAAGGTAGGCATGGAGAGTACAAGATGGAAAATGTGGAGGGACACCTTTCAACCCCTTGCTACCACCGTCTGTATCGCACTCGCTCCCCCCCCCCCCCCCCCCCCCCCATTCTTCGTAACTAACGATACTTCCTTGCGGTTTAAGGAGACATTTTCATCACGTTTCTGCTTCTCTTTTCTACAGAAGCACAGAAATCTTTGCTAGATGTCGAGATTGAAATGTACACTTGCAAAAGGACGAGATGGCCTTTCATTTGGCAGGAAAGCGTTAAATCGTGCGCGACTGTAATTTCCGAGCGAGTTTTATGCCCCCTCGTCCAGAATTTTGCTGTGTGACCACGTTGATAATTCTTTCTTCCCTTTGCCTCGTGTACTGTCCTCCACTTGTACGCACTCCCTTGCTTTCTGTGAGAAGTGATTCATATTTTTTTTTCGGCATATTGCGACCGAGGCTGAGTGCCTGGCCGTCGCTAAGGAAGGTTGGGGCTTTGTCCAATTAAGCGTCCGAAAAGCCAGTCTTTTCGACTGGCAACGCGCGAGCGGCTTCGCATATTTCTGTCTGGAGAGGCGAGAGAGAGAGAGAGAAAGAGAGAGAGAGGGGGGGGGGGTAGAGGGAAAGGGAGGGAGATGATTTCATCACGTTGTCGCTGGAAAAGAGGAAAAACTCTTCTTCCTGATGATTGCTGCCACGATACACCCTCCCTTGGTGTCCTTTTCTACTCTGAGCCCCTCTCCAACGCTATTCACTTTTGACTCGAGTATTTCGTAGGACGTCCCAAGTTATCAGCAATTAGCTCAATAATTTCCTGTCGCCCCACGGTTGACAGCTCGTCACTTTGACGGTCCTTCGACCGCCCTCCGAAAAATTCCGATCTAGACTTTCGTTTTTCTCTTTTATGCGCGACCCTTAGCCTTATATTAAAAAGTCAATTTGAGAGAACGAAAAGCGATTTTTAGAACATTCTTTTTTCGCATTACAGCTACATTGCATATAATATGTCTATCACAGGAAACTTTATACCTCAACTATTATATATTTCCAATCGTATCTTCTCCATTTCAGACTTTTATTATTCGCAGATGCTTTCGTGCGGCTGCTAATTAGTCTTCCTCTATGATAAAGTTTTAATCCTCCCGTACTTACGCACCGAGCGTGAGTGTGCCAGGGACAAAGGAATTGTCAGAATGAGCGAGGAGCCTTTTTATTTTATCGAGTTTAGGAGAGGAGAGCCGCGGAACTGGCGCGCGTCGGCCGGGGTATTAAAACTCTTCGAAAGTTTCGCGACGCGCGCCAGGTGACGTCATTATCGACTCCTCTGTCTTTCGCGTTACCGTCATCGCCATTGCCCCGCCGTCCTTTCGTTCCTTCCTATTCGCTATCTTGGTCCCAGGTCGTGGGACTTTCGGCGGTGTTAGCACTCGGATAGGTAATGTGACGCGTGTCTTCCCGGTACTCAAGCTAGACTCGCCGCGGCAGACTCTAAACTTGGCTTGAGTGCCAAGTTGCCTCGGGTATTAAGCGTATTAGGTACAAGTGGTTTCTGACTGGAGAGGGCATCGGTCATTAGCATGGATAGATTCGAAGGTTATTAGCCATTACCGCCATTAGGCGGATCTTCTCGACCCGGACGTCCTTCTCGTTGTCGTCGTCGTCCTCGTCGTCGACATTATCTAGCATTGTCAGTTTCTATCAAAACCGCCGGGGAAACTTCGCCATGACCCTTTTCAGGATATCAAGAAACGCTTACACCATTTCCTCGCAACTAAGTTAATCTACAAGAGATCTCTGTAATTGTTTCTGCTACATCTTATTCGGTATGTACTATGATGTGTGTTGTCGCTGTAACAAAATAGAATATTATTAACTGCTGTTATAGTTATTATTTCCGCGTTAATATGACTTTATGAGTGACTTTGCGAGGTGAGAATTTTTTTGTTAGTGAGAATTTGTTGTTACACAAAAAGAATGGTTTTGCTAAAATATTAACAAATTTAATTATATATAGCGATATGAAAATAATTTTGTTGGATTATCAAAATAATTATGTAGTACGCTTAAATCAATTAATAGAATGTCACCTGTTAGCATTACTCGATCATTATCTTACCAACTCATTATATGACCAACCGACCCAAATTAGGAGAAACAGTCCTAAATTTTAACCCTTCCCACTTTACAGCGCGTCCTAAATTTTATCCCAAGTTAAAATTATAAATTGTCTCTTCTTTAAGTGTGAAAATAAATAATAGTAAATGTGAAATATTAAGTGTGATATGATTTTCAACTATATGAAGAATCTTATAATTTTTTTATTTAAAAACCTAGAGATTATTTATTTAAAATGTAGTAGAAAAGCACAATTTTAAAAAATAAAATGTAATCTCATAACTTGACGTAATTTTTATTGTGATCTTATCCTCATGTGATGTTGTATATTAAAATATGTTATTTATAGTTATTTACAAATATAATAATATTGTTTATGTATTTCGTTAATAATTATTTAAAAAATGTTTATATATTAAAATTTAATTACGGTAATTAATATTGAATTTTTTATAAAACGTCTCTCTTTGTCTTCTTAAGAAGTTATACTGGTCATTCTTGAAAGTGTTATATATATGGTACATTATTATTTTGACAAATTTGATGATCTAATAAAATTATTTTTAGATCTGTATCTAATTTTTTAGATACTTCAACAAAACTTTTCTTTCCATGTAGAATTTTGACAAGATTATTTGAATATTTTATTATATATCAGTGACTGTAGAATACAGTTTTTCTTTTGATGTTTTTTAATGAACGCGCTGTCATTCTTCCTCTTTTTTTCCGCGATTAAAGCCAGCCGTCTTAATATCTTTCTTATATGCGTGGGAGACTCGCGATCCATTTCCGCAAGTGGATGTTTGCCGGATGGAAAACTTTGCCATCAAAGACTGCAGATCCGATGTCGCTCACCGCGTGCCGACACGGCAACGAATGTCTTCTGTATCAGCGGCACACTAGTGGTCTTCGGCATAGGAAACGGAGAAGATGAGGACCGACGGATGTTTGGTACGTTGCGGTGTTGCCTCATATTGGATTCTGGCGCTTCCCCTCCTGTTCCTTCTTCTCTTCTCTCCGTCGTTCTCGAAGATGAAGGTGAGGTATCGTCCTCCAGTAGTAGCGAGCCCGGAATTAACCGCAAGGGAGATACTCCTCCGGGACTAATCACGCGCAAGTTCTCTTGTCATTCGCCAAGATTGATTTTAGGATTCTGACGCGGAAAATAGTTCGTCGTCGCCCGAGGTAGTGCTGCGTAATTTAACCCTTTCGCGGTCTGCGGAAAGCCATTTTCTCAATATCGGAGTGATAATGTCTTACTTTGTATATCGATATGAATTATTTCTCATTATTTTTATACAGTCAGATGTTGGAAAGTGCTTTATTATGATTTCATCGCATCTTAAATATTAAAATGAATAATTTACTTACAAAATTATTTCATTCTAAGAGTGAAATAATTTTATTCTTAATTTACACAATCGATTACGATGACACTGAATTACACACACAAGGATATATTAAAATATAAATTTATCGTACTTAAATTAATTCGAGATACAAGATGCTATGATTACTAAAAATAATTGTAAATTGTCAGGATATTTCAATTTCCATCCGATTTCAATGATAATTTGAACGTCGAGATTTATATGTGATATTTTAGTACATTTATGTTCAGGGTTCTGGCTTTCAAATTACATGGCCCCGGAATTGACAAGAATACGCAAGCATCCGGTGAAATACCGAGGTTATACGTGCGGCCCACAGTCCCATAGGAATTCGTCATCCTCCATGGAGTTTGTCCATCGAGCGGATACCGCTGGATGAACGTTCCCCGCCAAATGCTCAGTTATTTGTGTGACAAACGAGAGACGTCAGGGTTGCACCACCCCCGTCCGGCCATCCCCGTCCAGTTCATCCCCCTCGTTCTTCCCTCGCCTTCCTCTTCCTCGCCCCGCGTGCTGCACGTAGTTCGCGTTTAATCCATTGATTAATTCACTTCGTTACCGCGTCCTTTATGATTAGTTGGCCCTTTACTGCCATTTTCTCTCCTGTACATACGAGCTGGAACTAATGCGGTCAACCTCTCTCCCGCGCGCGCGAGCTTTCCGCCCTCTTCTTAATATAACCTCCCTATCCCAGACTAATCTTGCTGATACTTGCCACAGCGTACCTGACATGAGGACATAAGCGTGACAAATAGGATACTGATTAGAAAGGAAGGAAGAGAATTAGCAACGTATATTTTTACTTTTGCAATATTATTGTATTATTCAGTTTAGGATTATGTTTCAAGATTGACAAATAATCGATATGCATAAATCAGAAATTGTAAAGATTTATGCAAAAATATTATTAGGCATAAAAATTCAAAATCTACTCTAATCAAATTTGATCCCCTTCTTCGCTTATTTGTATTATTCACGGTCGATTTTATTATTGTCCGATTTGCACTTATTACTTAGAGGAAAGTCGCCGATACTGACATAGGTCTTCTAAAGTGACACCCCCTTATTTTTCGGAAACTAACTAACTTGCACTTTATTAATACTAATAAAATCATGATTTGTTTAGCTAATTAAAGAAGTACAAACTCATAATTCGTAGGTTTGTGGCTT
>NW_017299223.1:184692-186190 GCF_001594075.2 Trachymyrmex cornetzi
TAAAATCATGATCTGTTTAGCTAATTAAAGAAGTACAAACTCATAATTCGTGTATTTGTGGCTTATTTCTATACCAAATCAGCTAAAAACGAATTCTACGAATGCGAAAACAAAATTCTTACGATTTTCTTTTACAAATTACATAGTTTAAATAATAGTGACTATATTATTAATAATATTACGTTATTTTAAATGCTTGTAATTTTTTAAATCAGTTTTATTTATATTACTTTTTCTCTTAGTTTTTTCATAATACGGTCTTAAATTAAAAATTGGGGTACAGCGTAAACCGCCACACCCGTAAAACAGATCATGAGTTAACTTAATCCTTATAATATTGCTTTATAGTATCAAATAGTTCTATTGGAGCTAAAGACAATCGTGCATATATGGAAAAACTCTTGAAAAATTATCGCATTACATATTTGCATCTTACAGAACAGCATAAAATAAATATGCATATAAATCAATAAGAATATTTTATAACAAAGATTTTGGAATATCTCTTGTATACATTCACTTGTAGGTACTTTATACAGATAATTTCTGTAAAAGAAATAGAATAGGAATACGTAGCATTACTCCCCACTGTGTCAGTTTTAGAGCCCATTTTGTCAGACGCTCATTTTTGCTTACCTTATGAAAAAATTAATTATTGCAAAATTGTAAACAGTATTATAAAAACTGCTTATACTATCTAATCGAAGACACTTTTTAGTTTGTATTTATGTTTTTAAAGTTTTATTTTTACCTTTTGTTTAAAAAATATTGTCTAAAAACAAAGTGGTATGTCTGTATCGGGGACTTTCCTCTATAATTTTTCTACGTAGGCATTTGATATTCTCTTGCGATAATTTTATTTAACTATTTAACTTTGCACATTTCCATTATCAATCGTTATAAAGACGTTAGTTAATAGTTACAAATAGTTGCATAAGATTTCTTGTAGGTATTATTGTGTGCGTCTATGTATATGTTTATTAACGAATCGAAATTAGATGCTATTTTAATACATATATTAATATATATACGTGAAATATTACCTGACATCAAATATCATGAGTAGAAAAATTTCCGAGAGAAAATTTCAATAAAAAAGTGGTTCACTGCATTAAAAAATGTCGTTTCATACCCGATTCATGTAATGCTTGGTAATGGTCTTCCCTCGAAACTTTCAACATTTCATCGTAATGAAAGGAACGTATTTTCTTATCCCTGTTGTTAAAAAATAAATACATAGCTAAAAAGTGTGTATAATTCCATTCGTCGAAACAGATGCAACCCCATTGCATAAAATCGGCACAGCGCAAAAGAAAGCATTACGAGACAAGAATGCCTTTACAAGAACATTAGAATTTTTAATTATACTGAACACAGATAATCTGATCAACGATGATTTTACGCTACCTAACTACCGGCTAGATCTATCAATCATAGTACAGGGTGGGCCATCTATTGGTACGTTTTTACAGGGTGGGCCATCTATTGGTACGTTTTT
>NW_017299223.1:187667-194026 GCF_001594075.2 Trachymyrmex cornetzi
TACCAATAGATGGCCCACCCTGTATATTCAAGATAAATTTTGCGTATTCGTCGTTAGCAGAAGACATCGTTTTATGCCCCTTTCTCTGTAGAATATACCCTTAGCGCCGAGCCACTACCGTGTCTCTGGATAGTACGAATTAACTTTAATCTCAGTTTAACTTGTTTTTTATCGGTCTCTAATTCCAATTGTAAGAACTGGATAAGAAGTAAATTAAATCATAATTAATCGACATTGATATATCAATGGATATTATAAGCTAAATCTGAACAATTCCGATGACGCTTTGAGCTATCATCACTTTCTTTTCCCTATAATCTCATACCAATTGATTTTTTTTCAAACGACCGCGCATATGAACTTGCGTGTGGAAAATCGAAAACGGAGAAAGGAAAGGAGAGAAAAAGCCGACTTGTAAACCATAGGTTGGCCTGGGTAGGCCGTGGCAGCGTGGACAACAAGCGAGTCGAGTTGAGAGGCGCGGACGGGCGGTCAGAGACCCCGCGCAGGGCCGGTGCAAACAGCGAGTACGGCATTACCCGCTCGCTCGCTCTCTGTCGCGAACCCTGGACCCAACAATAGCGCGAGTCCTCACTGCAATCGCAGCAAAATGGAAAAGTCTCACCCTCATCGATCACGTGTTCCTTTTTTTTTCTAAGTGAAGCCTTTTTCTACCCG
This sequence comes from Trachymyrmex cornetzi, assembly GCF_001594075.2. NCBI lineage: Eukaryota > Metazoa > Arthropoda > Insecta > Hymenoptera > Formicidae > Trachymyrmex > Trachymyrmex cornetzi. The sequence continues at coordinate 188,346 of NW_017299223.1, forward strand.
TCCTCGCTTTTCATTCTCTCGTTCTCCAGCCTTCTTTCCTTTTTTCTCATCTTTCATTAGCTCTCTCTCTCTCTCTCTCTCTCTCTCTCTCTCTCTCTCTCCCCCTCCTCCCCCTCCCTCTTCCCCTCCCTCCCTCACACACACGCACGCGCAAGCACGCACGCACGCGCGCGCATAAGTTGTTCGCGAAATGCGACATAATATCCTGTCACGTTGTATTTTTTAAAAATATCACAAAAAAAATAAATTGCGAATGAAAAAAGAACTGCAGTCAAAGTGTCAGACAAGCGATAAGCTGTTAACGCTTTGTTTCGTTTTTATCGTCAAATTTTAACGTCTTAAGTCATTACGTTAGAAATTTATACATATTGTAACTTGGTTATGTCGTAATATTGCAATAAAGATTATTATGTTCATATACAATACTTTTCTATAAAAAAGAAAACGTCTTGATATTGGTATCACCATCGTGAAAAAAGTCATGATTCAAATTTGAGATCACGTACAATACTTTCACATGATGAACTTGACTTGAGAACAATGAGTGAGCGCTTGTACTTTTTTCACAAGACGCAGCTACGCGCCGTAGCAAGAGGGACTGGGACTGGGACTTTCTCCGTGATACGGAATACGGACACCGCGCCGCGCCGGTGCACGCGTGTGTGTGTGTGTACTGTGTTCCCGAAGTTATGATTTCCGCGCGGTGCTCCGTAAATACGCGGCCGCGACGACGTGCATTTAGAGCACTCAGCCATGCGAGCTCGTGGCGATGTGTACCTACTGGACGCGGAATCGACTTTAATTTTGGCTCCGCCGACTTTCTCCCGCTTCGTGATAACTTGGCGGCGCGGCCGCACGCTCGGATGATTAAAGCTAACACCGTTACAAAGCGAAGTTAGCGAAGCAATGCTAATCACGCGAATTGTAAAACGACAGCTGTTCCATGAGCCTCGTAAAGGGAAAAAAAAGAAAGGATTTTAAATTATCGAAAACAAGGAATCACTCGAATGCGCGTTAAATATGGTCTGTTTTCTGTTCCTGCGCTAGACTGTTCTAGAACTCTCTTTCTCGCTTTAAACAAATATCAAACGTATATCTATCTCACTTTAAGTTCCAAAAGTGTACACTAGTTCAGCCACAAAAAACAGACCTATAGATTTCCGAAAACCATCAGTTGGCAACGAAGAAAATCGAGATGTACAAAATATAATGAAAAAAGCGTTCAATTGTATAAATATATAATAAATCTATAAATTAACAATTATAATACGCTACAGATTTAACTTTGGCGGTCCAAATTATTTTTTATAAATATTAATTTGGTAAATATTGAAAATAACGGACCTATACATTGTCAAGGTCATGACTCTGAGTGACCTTTAACAAGTTTTAGCCGACGGTCGCTATTAAAAAGTTATAAACAAAAACGTTTAAGAAATAATATCACATTTCTGCTATACATATGCAATACTAAGTATTATATCTTACACCTCTTAGGCCCAGTTCCACAACTCACGGTTAATTCTTAACCGAGGTTCAAATTATTCATTGTCTCTTTCCAATTCTTGAATTGGAAAGAGATGAGAAACAAATTGAACTTCGGTTAAGAATTAACCGTGAGTTGTGGAACTGGGCCTTAATCGCTACTTAGGAACGTTCAATGTTTCACATAAAACAAAGTTCATTCGACCTTCCCTCAAAATAAATTTCCTGCTTTAAAAACAAAAATTGTCTTTGAAAACATTAATTTCCCATATATTTTTTGTTTTTAAAACAGAAATTTGCTTTTAAAGCAGAAAATTTATGATTTTATTACGACTTTTTTAAAACTTCTCCTTTAAAATAGGTTTCTTGCTTTAAAAACAAAAATTGTAACCTGATAAGTTTTATATACTACAAATGGATCGTACATAAATATAGCAAACCCATATTGTACTATTCTACAAAAAAAAATTCAAATCATTGAAGATATTGAGTTATTTGTGATAATTGCTATTTAAATTATACAGTTAAATACATTGTAAATTTATATTGTCAACTTTTTTGTTTATAACTTTTTAACGAATAGCGACCGCCGGCCGAAACTTGTTATGGGTTACTCAGGGTCATAACTTTGACATGTCGAGATTGTCGAAGGTGTGTTCGTTGTTTTCAATGTTTATCATTAATTTAAATATAATTTCTATAAATAAGTTAGAGAGAGAATATTTTATCTACACAATTTAATTTGAGTTTTAATATGTATAAATCTAATAAGGAACTTGTATTATTTGAAAAAATTTATGATAATCCTAAAGATATATACGTATAGTTTGCTGATTACAATCATTGATTCGAATGATTAGAGAACTATAATGAAAGTATTGTGTCGAATCCAGCATAACACAATAGGATTGTAAAGAGTCAATAAAAAGGCAACCTACGAAAAAGTGATACACAGATATGATATTTATAATATTTGTGACCATCATATAATTGCATGGTAAAACATAAGAGCTCTATTTTTATAATTTTATAGTCCTTTTCAGGAACACAACCATTCTTTCTAGTCTAATAATTATTATCATTAACATTATATAGCATAGTAAAAACTAAAAAAATTGAGCTCCTAACCATAATATTTTACTGTCCACATGAAAAATAGGTTTTTTAAAGTACCTAAAAATTTAAGTAGCTATAGATCTGAAAATAATTTTATCGACACATCAAAATAATTACGTAGGAAACTCATGTTAAGCAATGCTGCAAAAAGTTTTGACATTTTATTAACCCTTGAACACCACCGTGGGTTACGGTAACCCAGTCCGTTTGAAAAAACGCGTGGCGTTTATGAACGATCAGAAGCGTGGAGTGGGAACAAGGGGGGGGGGGGGGGGAAACTTTCGCATCCCTACTACAAATCTCCCGCCTGGCAACCTCAGCGTGCACGAACCAGTCGAGACAGAACGCCATGAACTTACTGTGTGGTATTGTAAGTAAATATATGAACAAGATTGCGAATTCAAATCGAAGAATTCATGAAACACACATTCAAGAAAATCAAGATCCGCGCGATATATTAGCTGTAAACAAAATAGAAAAACAAAGAAGATGTTCATTCTGTCCAGGGGCTTTAGACAGGAAAACTTATTACATATGCTTGCAGTGCCAACAGCCAATGTGTAGGAAACATGTCATAAAAATTTGTTTCGCCTATTCCACGCAAATAAATGAATAATTTCATTTGTATATTTAGATGTCATATAATAAAGACTTTTGCACTAATTTTATCGTATTACTTGAAAATCACCCAAATTCAACCTTGTCGAATAAATATATTTTTTAGGATAATTCGTAATAATGTATTTTTTTTCTTAAAATACAACTTAATATGTTTCGATTTCTGTAAATTAAAATTTTGTATCATTTTTTTGGAAAATAACTAATTTATTTAAAAAACAATGATTTTTTTTTAATTTTGAAATTGCTTTCTTCCTTTTTTTTCAAAATATCTTGGTTTTCGGAAATTTTATGATATTCTTATCTATATATTCTTTTTCCTACTGTCTGCTGTATCGATTAAAAAAAAAGAAGTTAAAATATATGTGCATTAGATAAAAGCAAAAGAAAACTCCAGGGTTACCGTAACCCATGTGTGGTGAAATCAGGTGGCAAAAATAGTGTGGTGTTCAAGGGTTAACTATCATTTTGTCAGCTTGAGCGTTCTACAATTAATTATTTTAAGAATTTAAAATAATTTTAGATCTACCCAATTTTTTAAATATTTTAGCAAAACTGTTCTTCCCATGCAATTATAATCACAAATACTAAAAACTTTTCTATCAATGTAGATATATCAGATTGATCGGAACTGATCGGAACTTTGTAATATGCTTATCATGATATATGTTACGTTCATATCGATTATATTGAATCTATGGCATAATATGATACTTTGCTCAATATGATACTATACCAAAACTGAATATACAACATACATCTATACAATGTCGCTCATTTGCTACAACAATGATAACTAAAAAATCATCATGTTTTTATATTAGTACTTACTAATTATATATTATATAACTGTTATATTAGTTACTTATACAGAAAAAGCACAGAAATTTAAAAAAAAAACAAAAAAAAACATGCTTTAAAGGGATTTTTCTTTCTCTACAATCAATTATCCCAAAATTGCATTTCAAAATTATTCAAAACATTGAAATTCAATTTCTGGGAAGCTTTGTTTTTTTTAGTTGTGTCACTGTTGCATACAAATGAGCGGTATGTATACAGGGTGTTAGTTAAGTATGTTCCCAAACTCAACAGAGCGATTTTTTGGTTTATTTCAAGTAAAAAAGTCCATATAAACATGTGTCCTAAACGACTTAGTTTCCGAAATACAGATGAATGTTCGCAAATGTTTGACAAAACCACAAATTGCGTTGGAGATATCTTCCTGCATAAATATGCCTTGCTTCATGTGAGTTACTATTCGTACAACCGTAAACAAAGTGGCAAAGTCAAAGTCAAAGTCACAAAATCAAAAATAGACTTCAGTCCTGATAATGCTGCGGGTCAGTTAGCTTGTACATACGTTTTCGGGCCAAATTGTTTCAATCCATCAAAATCGGTTTCATCGTTTACCTAAGTTTACAAATTTTGAAATGGCAGATATGCACTTTGCCTACGGTCTTGCAAATGGTAACTCACGGTAAGGCGAGGCGTATTTATGCAGAAAGATATCCCCAACGCAATTTACCATGTTATAAAATATTTACGAATATTCACCGCTATCTTCGAGAAAAGGATTCTTTCGTAAGGAATACTATTGTTCTTGGAAACCCTATGGCAGTTAGAACACCAGTAGAGGAAGCTTAACGAAATCAAAAGCACATCCAGAAACAAGGAAAATATCTAGGACATTAAATGTGAGTAATTATGTCATCTGAAGAATTTTGAAAGACCAAGTTACATCCTTATCACATTCAACGTGTACAGAGACTTTTACCATGCGATTTTCCACAAAGACTAGCTTTTTGTCAATGGATTCTTCAGAGACTAGAAGAAAATCCTCAATTCTTATCTCAAGTTCTCTTCACCGACGAGGATAACTTCTCCAGAAACGCAATTATTAATTTTTATAATAACCATTTATGGAGTGAAGATAACCCACACGCGATAATCGAATCTAGGTTCCAACAACAATTTTCATTGAATGTATGGGTTGGTACTGTTGGTGATTTCTTAATTGGGCCCTACTTTCTTCCATTAAGACTTGATGGTGCATTATATCGGGAATTTCTTGAAGAAGATTTACTTCAACTTTTACAAGAAGTGCCACTCATGATGAGACATACAATGTGGTTCATGCATGATGGCGCTCCAGGCCACTTCAGCATCACAGTTCGTCAATATTTGGATAGGGTATACAATAATCGCTGGATAGGTCGAGCAGGAACTCAACCTTGGCCTCCTAGATCACCAGACTTAAATCCTTTGGATCATTTCCTTTGAGGGCATCTGAAATCATTGGTTTATACCACCCCAATTAAGAATGAGAATGATTTGAGGAATCGAATAGTTGCTTCATGCGAGGCAATACGTAACATACCTGGTATCTTTGAGCGTGTACGTCAATCTTTGAGAAGAAAGCTCGATGGATGTATCATGGCGCAAGGTGGACATTTTCAACAATT
>NW_017299223.1:194096-195937 GCF_001594075.2 Trachymyrmex cornetzi
ATATATATATATATATATATATATATATAAATTTTTAATAACACTGATCGGCGCTCGAGTAAACGATTGCGAGACGAAATATCGCAAAAGAATATTCGCTCCCCGAAGTATCCTTAATTGGTATTTGCAAGTCCAGTGTACTTTAATGTATCTTTTTTTTTAAATTAATATAATTTAAAGATTCTTTTTCATTTTGAATGTCAAAATCCGAGGAATAAAATTATGTTAAGGTTGCAAAAGAAACATTTGTTATAAATAATAATTTGTTACAACGTAGTTGAAGAAACGTCGAATACACTGGACTCGTAAACACCGATTAGGATTAAGATCGAGATTATCACAGAACTGTCGCCTCGTGCGCAAGAGCTCGCAAGGAAGCGGCGCGCGCGGCGCCGAAAAATCGGGTCGGTGCTTGCTTTTTCTGCGACTTTCGGCCAAAACTTTCGACGCCATGCCGACGTCCTAGTCTGTCTGGATTCGCTGGGTCAACGATCCCTATTCGCCCCGATTTCACCGGTTTCGCCTAAAAACGCGCGCGCATCTTTTCGACCTAATTCTCGATTATATTATCGACGGCAAGTTTTGAGTTACCACAAAAACCATAAGTAAAAGACAAAACCCAGCACCACCTTCGTCCTTCTCCTCCACCGCTGCTCTCCTCACTTGAGTGAGGAAGCACGATCCACACCTGCCAGTAACACTATCTGCTATTCTCGCCGAGGGGGTAACCACTTAATGTAATCGTGGGATAGAATCCTCGAAATCATTATAAAATTTATATAAAATCTCTATGTATAATCCGATAATTATATAGGCAACCACAAGAAATCATTGTATAATATTAAATAAAATCGTATATTTTACCAAATTACTTCATAGTAATGAAAAAAATTATTTGTAATCAGATGAAATCATGTAATCTGTGGGACAATATTTCAGCTAGTACCTCCTTGATTCTCGCAGTTGTGCGCACGCGAGGGAGAAAAAAAAGGGAAACCGCGAATCAGCGACTTGATGAATCGCATCTCTTTTCCGTTCATTGTTTCTAATTAGTAAAGGTAAAAAACATGCCTAGAAATTCACTCACCGTGCGAGGACGCACCCGTGACATCTGTACGACACTCTGCTCCGGAAACTCCAATTCTCCAGTTGTCCAGTTCGCTTCTCGTCGATGAATGATAAACGCGCAGGGATGCCGCGGAAAGCGGAAACCTCCAGAATCGCAACTCACACTTCAAGTCATCACATAAAACCGTGACAAATGCACCCTGCACACACTTGTTTACTTGCCGTCGCGACGTCTTCTCGATCTGCCCGCGCCGTACGTCGTGCGTCGACAAGTCGACTGCCAGACTGCCGGAGGCCAGAGGCGAAGGGCCACGCGACACACACCGCGTTGCGTCGCGCCGTGCCGCGCCGTGCCGCGCCGTGCCGCGCCGCGCCGCACCGCACCGGGATTATCGTCTCGCGAAGCGAAAAAGAATCAATTTCGAAGATAATGGTGATGGTCGGTTTCCCAATGTTATTTGCGCTCTGCGACTCGTGCTACCGTCAGCACGTGGTCTCACTGTGTAATGAAATTAACGTAATTCCTGGAACGTCTGATGGTGTGAAATGAACGAGAGAGAGAGAATCCGTTCGCACATCTCACGTGCCTGTAATCGCGCGTTCGACTGAACGGTCGAACAGTCCCGGAGTCTCCTTCATCGGGTCTTCTCGCTCTTCCTGCTCGCGCCTTCCGTCGCGCGCACACCGACCAATCGCCGCTCTCCATCGCGCGCCCACGACGAGGGCATGCCGCTCTCGTTTCTCGTGCGCCGCCACCACCGCGCACGAGACGG
>NW_017299223.1:196075-196493 GCF_001594075.2 Trachymyrmex cornetzi
TCCTCCTCCTCCTCCCCCCCTCCCTCCCTCTACTTTTTAATCTATCTTCCTATTCCTCTTTTCTCATTTTCACATACGATAAATGCTGGATGAGCATTTCTTAGGTGTATTTTGATTTGAGTATCAAAAATGTGCAATATACGAGGTGTGATCAAAAAGTAAGGTGACTTTTCATTTTTATAAAAAAATATTCATTTATTCATCCAAAATTATGTTATCCCCTTCAAAACAATCCCCCTCTGATACAATACAGTTGTGCCAGCGCTTTTTCCAGTCGTCAAAACACTTCTGAAATGCACTTTTGGGTATTGCCTTGAGTTCCTCCAGCGATGCAGCCTTAATCTCCTCAATCGTCGCAAATCTTCGTCCTTTCATGGGCCTTTTCAATTTTGGGAAGAGGAAAAAGTCGCAGGGGGCC
>NW_017299223.1:196873-217277 GCF_001594075.2 Trachymyrmex cornetzi
TATTTCTCTAATCGTGATTCGACGATTTTTCAACACAATTTCTTTCACTTCCTGAACATTTTCGTCGGTTTTTGACGTGCTGAGGCGTCCAGAGCGAAGTTCATCGTTAACATTTTCTCGGCCCTCTTGGAATAACTTATACTATTTATAAACATTTTTTTTGTTCAATGTTGACTCACCGTATGCCACTGTCAACATTTCAAGAGTTTTTGAACACTTAATACCATTTTTTACACAAAAATTAATACAAACTCTCTGCTCCATTATTTTCAACAGCAAAAAATCGCCGAGCACGCAAACACGAGTCTAACCTTTATGCCTCTCACATAAAAACAACACATGCTATATAGTCAAAACTGTGAACATATGATCGTGACGAGTGTACCAACACAACAATAAAAAATTTTGAAATTAGAGTGTACAGAGCGCGCGAAATTCAAAAAGTCACCTTACTTTTTGATCACACCTCGTATATCGACGCGTCGCATCGTGAACGAGCATGCCGACCAAGACGATGTGAGATGATTCCTGTAACAGAAAATTAGAAAAGCATAATGCGAGTTAAATAACAAGCTCTTTAAGAAGCTAGTAACATTCAATTGACGAGTTAGAGATGGCGTAGTGTTGAGTGTTAAAAAACTAATATTATAAACTACTCCGGAATGTTGAAAAACATTTTTTCATCATTAATTTGTTTGCTGGAAAAAAACCTAGTCTCTCAAAGTACATTTATGTCCTTTAACTAGAGACAAACAAAATGCATTTGTTTAACATTTTTAGCAATTGTTTAGCAATTTTGTTTAACATTTCATATCTTATTACTGATTGATTTACTATTATTTTCTGTAAAGCATGTAATTTTCTTGTGACTTTCTCGTTTTTTAAAAATTACAAATTTTGGAGAAACGCATTTTGAAAGTCTGCTCCTCATATATAGAAATATTATTCCAACATTCAACTTTGACCGTAATTGACACTTCTCTTATTTAATTAATTAATTAGTATACAAATACATAGCAAAATAATGTTCTCTTTTTCAGGGCATAGAACTGATTATGAGATTTTTTATTCTATGCACGCCATCAAAGTTGAAATTTATTTTTTTATTTTGCAAGATCCACTTCAAATTGGCACTGTTTGTATTATAATAGAATTTTTACATAGAAACATGATTTGAAGCATTCGAATCTTCAAACATCGCTTCGTAATCATTTTTCGCAGAGATGTGTAAACTTTAAATTTGACCTTTTTAAACGCTAATTCTATATGGTCCTTTAACTTCAAGATAGAGTAACTTCATCGAAAATGGTCATAACTAGATTCTTCAGAAAGCATTTTGAAAGTTGAAATCTCTACTTTCGAAATCGATAATTGATATTTCAATCTGACTGATTTTTTACGGAGCTATACAGACACAAATGGATATATGTCAAAAATCTGAAAATTTTCTACAAACTTTACAAAGATTTATGGCGTGAAATAAAAAAAGCAAAAGTGATCGTTTTTTCTTCAACGTTTAATAACTCGGTGAAAAAAAACGCTATATAGCGTTGTAAAACGCTAAATAAAAAAGCAAATTAAATGTAAAGATTCACTCTTTCGACTGCTGTAAATCGTAGGGTAACTCCGGTATATTCGCCGCGCTGGGATTTACGCCGCGGAAGTCAGAAAAAATAGAAGTAGTGGGGATAATTTTCTCGCAACTACTCTGTTATATGTCTTTATGTTATATTAGTATTGAGTTATAATTTCAGTTTCTTAGTGTTAATATTAATGAAATTATTGTGAGTTGACTCGATTTGTCACTGTGTGTGTAACAAGTAGCATCATCATAAATTATAATCTACATAATATGATTACTGTAAGGCGTGTAAAAGACCTAGTGGTTATTTCGTGATACATACGTTTGGAGGAATAGTAAAGCATGTTGTATAGCAAAATACAAGTGCTTTGCTTTTGTATTCTTTGTTTAGTTTGTTGAAACCCTTGCATTTTTGCCATATATCCCACCCATTATCTGTATATAGCAAAAATGCAAGATTTCAAAAAGTTCATTTTTTAATACGAAAACTAAATATTTCGAATTTCTAATTTTTTTTTCATAGTAGTAGACAGTATAAAGTTTTTACTGATATAGTTCGTTTATTTTAAACATAGTAAATAATACTTAATAAATTAAGTTTTTTGATACGTGCGGCGTATATACCGAAGTTACCCTATCTTTTGTATGATTTTTATTTCACGCTATAGATTTTTGTCAAATTTGTACATAATTTTTAGATTTTACGGTTATTCATTTGTGTCCGTATAGCTTTATAAAAGATCAGTCAGATTGAAATATCAATATTATCAATTACCGATTTCAAAAGTAGAGATTTCAAGCTTTCAAATGCTTTTCTGATTTTTTTGTTTGCGATGATTTTTCACCGAATTACGGTGTTCTGAATATTGCGCAATTTTGTGCGTGTTCGAAAGTGTTTCCTATTTTTTGTCGAGTAGTATATTTTAAAACGTAAATTCTAAAGCAGTAAATGAATAAAATGTGTTAATTTAACGTATTATAAATGCTAATTTTCTTGAAGAAAAAGTATACTTGCACAATTTGCTCATAAATAACATGAGTATTATATTTTTGTGTTGATTTTTTTATACATAATATTTGTGTTACTAACATATTTATTTTGTATTAAATTATTAACAAAAATTTGAGTGAATCATTTGGGAGGTGTGAAATATGTTAAATTTAGCAGAAATTTTCCAACTGTGTATGATACTGTCATTTATAAAATATCATCATTAGCGGCTTAACAATAAGGCTTAACTGTTGTATAAACATATCGCGTGTTAAAAATATAATTTTTAGCTTTTTTTTAATTATAGAATTATGATACAATGCATACAATATGAGGAAATTGTTTGATATCTTTTACTATTATATAATAGCATGATAAAATAACATAGTTAGATGCTCCATTTTTATAGTTATTATTTCTGTTTATATAATTACTATTTTCATCCTGTATTTTATTGTTACTGCTATAATGTTAGTAATAATTATATATAATAGTTCCATATATATACTGAGAAAATATATAGTTAATACTGAAAATAATACTATATAAAGATATAAATAAAATGTAAAATGTTAAATGGAAGACCTCGAGTTCGCTGCTGCATACAGTGCACACTGCATTCGATCTCTCCATCTCTTTGTTTCCTTTCTCTCTCATACTATTCGCTCGCGTTTGTATCTTTTCACTCACACGCCCATCTACTTTTTCCTACTTTCTTTACCGCGAACTTACGTAATCGCCGGTCGCTTCATTAAAACACTATTACGTGCTTTCAAGTCCCTCTGTTTCTGGCTCGAAACCTCCCGCAGTTATCCAATCCGATTCACTCACTTTTCGATTGTTTCTCATATGATTTTCTTTCTCTCTTGATCTCTTACTACGACGCAGAATCGATATTCTCTCCCGTTCATCATCTCTCTTTCTCCCTCCCTCTCTCCTCTCCCTCCCCCTCCCCCTCCCTCCCCCTCTCCTCTTTCTCTCCTCTCTCTGTCCCTCCCTCTCCTCTCTCCTATCTATCTTTCTCTCATTCTCCTGGCGCACTGTGTCCTCTTCCATTTCTCAAGAGATCGCATCTCTCTATTCTTTTCTCCCCTATTGTGTTGCATCCATCTTCTCCTTCTCTTCCTTCTCACTTTCTCTCTTGGTCTTCTCCTCTCTTTTTTCATCCTCGGTCATCCGCTCTTCTTGGCTCCGTCACGCGCGCGTTCCGTTTCTTCCTCTCCACTCTTCCAATTTTCTTCCATCTCTTCCGCGACTTCTTGCCTCGATGGGGTGATCCTCGATGGGGCAATCCGTGATGGCAACGCGAGAAAATCATTTCGCGTTAAACAGTAAGAATCATTTTGTATTCGTGTTAAAAATTAACCCGTACAATTCTTGTTAAAATTTTATGTTGAATTTTTTAACATATTCGAATGTTAATTCAACATAATTTGGTTATGTTATTTAAATAATTCGTATTAAATTGATATTCAACATTTTTAGTGTTAAAATAACACTGTAATTTATGAGTAAGTGAAGAAATAATAATAATGATAGTAATAATATGTGTTAAAACGTAAATTCTAAGATAAATGAATAAAATGCGTTTATTTAACATATTATAAATGTTAATTTTACTGAAAAAAAACTCCCACAGGGTCGCATTCAGAATCATCGTCCAGATGCACCCAGATGTCGTTTTATTCTTATTGTTCATGAATGTTAAACAAGGATAAGAGGACATCTGGATGCGCTCAGGTAATAATTCTGAACGCAGCCCTGTTTACTTACAAATTATGTCAATACTATCTTTTTTAATTTTTTTACATAATACTTGTATTATTTTCTAACATATTCATCTTGTACTAAATTAACACAAAAATTTGAATAAACTGTTTGGAACGCACACACACGCGCGCGCGCGCGCGCGCGCGCACGCACGCACACACGACGGGTGAAATGTGTATTTAATTTAATACGAATTTTGCAACTGTGTATGTAAGATAATTTTTGTATAATATATATATTATTATTTTTCAACGCTCTCCTAGTAGTAATTAATTTAATGGTAATACATTAATTAAATATTGGGAATATATATTGAGCTAATATTGAGCCGATGTTGGGCCAACATTTGACCAATATTTGGCCAATATTGTGCCAATAATTGTATCAATATTTGGCCAGTATTATGCCAATAAATAGATCCTTTGTAGATGCCACTATATAGGTTCTTTTTATAACTGATATTTTTATCATAAACATTTAATTTCAGTTTGCGCCATATGCGCATCTATCACAGAATACCACGTGTACACGCTTCTTGTGAGATATCACTCAGAGCTTAATAAACGCGGTTTATCCTAAGTCCCGTCCTCTTGTTCTTTTGCTCGCCTTCGGTCGGTGAGCAACATGCTCGTCGCTGCAGCAGCAGCCGCCGCGCCGTCGCGAGAGCTCTGAGACTAGGATTTATTATCTCTTACGTCGCACAGCCTTTTTTGAGGCAGGTTAGGGCGCAGCGACATTAAGCATTAGCGGTCGAGAGATTTACCTCCCTCCCCCCCTCCTCTCACCATGGCTAGTGTAACTACCATTCTACGAGAGAGAAATCGGTTCGGCGCAGCGTGGTGATTGACTTTTACGTGGCACGATAAATCAGACGATTGGACTTCAACGTGTAAACGGCCGGCTTATTTTACGAGTTTTTTCTTCTTGCACAAGGCATGCTTGAAAGATTAAATTTGTACATCATACTTACGCTACCAATAATGCATAAATACTGCAATGCATTTTTAAAAACTAAATATTTGTTATACTATATTTATTATAATATTCAGCATATATTTTCTCAATATTAATTAAACAGCAACAAACAGTAAGTAAAAACAAATTAAAAAATCTTTTCCAAAACCATTATACGTATGTATATAATTACGACAAAATTAAAAAAACGTGTTTATGAACGTTTACACAATATTTTTAAGAAAAAAGATATTTTAGTAGGTAATATAATAATAATAATAATTATTATTATTATTGTTACTATTAATATAGTAATAATAATCACCTGAGTGAGAATATAAGAAGCACAGCATTTCGCCTGTAAAGTGAGTCCCAAAATTGAGCTCCAGGAAGAAAGCACATGAAATGTTTTTCAAAGCAAAATTTTATAATGCATTTTCTTGTAGCACTTGAATAATAATGCATTTAATATCAAAAAGAAGTAACCCATACAGCACAGAAATAAAATACTTGTAATAGATACCGTATTTAAAATGGCTTCATTTGGAAAAGAATTGACCTTGAATAGATATCTGCAAACCCATACAGCACAAATATCTTTCAGAGATATTTCAGAAATGTTTCACGCGTGAAATTGAAATATCTCAGAAACATTGCAAAATGTTTCTGCAACAGTTCTGAGACAGCTCTAGATAGCAAAATGTCTGCGATTCTTGAAACCTTTCTGAAAGTGCTTTGAAATATTTCGGTAATCTTTTATACGGTATTCATTACTTTAAGATTGCTATAATTCTAAAAATTAAAGTTTTGTCAAGATTATAGTACAATTAATAGTGTATACAATTTTTTAATTGAACATCACAATTACCCTACTCTCAATTCAATGTATGGGGTAATTGTGACGAGTAAGTATCGGGGAAACCCGATATGCTCCGTGCGCGATTGCGCTAAGTAATGGCCTGTTATTACGAATGTGACACATTGAAATACTGACGATTGTGCGTTCATTAATAATATTATGTAAGTACAATTTAAATATCACACTTTGGACAATTAGCACTATATTTGTACAACAACCCTAATAGCATAGATCTCCAAGGGACGTTCCAAAGAACATTCAGAAGATATCTCTATGTCCTAAGAACGTCCCTCGAATAATGTGTGCTATCAGGGAATAATATTCATGCATAATCTGTTTTTATTATTAAATAAATTAATTTCATGTCAATTATCAAATGATATCAATTTCATGTGAATGAAATTTGTAACAATTTTAAAGTTATAAATAAGAAAACAAATCTTAAACATATTTTCTTGTTATTTTTCCTTATCTCTCAATGTTGTCTTACATAAAATAAATAATTTTGATGTATTATAAAGTTTTTTAGCAAATATATAATTATTTTACAGATCATGCCACGATATTTCAAAGGGAAAGAAAGTTTTATTTCTGATAAGAAATATTCGTATATTTTCTTATTACCTATATATAAAGAATGAAAAGATATGTTAAATGTTCATTTTTGTTGAATATATTTTAATAAAAATGAATATCGTTTGCATTTTGTAATTATTATTAATGTCATTTTATTCATTCTTTACAAATAGACTTGATTTGTATATCAATAATCGTCATTGTCACAATCATCCCTTAGACCGTCACATATTACCCCACAATATGAAGTAATATATGTGATTTTTGAAGGTTAGAAAATTTATTTTTATATGTAAACAAGAAATAATTTCGGTTACTAACATTTTCCTATTAATAATAGAAGCTTTAAAATAATTATTCGTACAAGAATTAAATACAAATAATAAAAATTAAGAAAATGGCATGTGTTGAATTCCAACTTTGCGTTTGTTCGTCACAATTAGCCCGATTGACCCTAATTTTTAATGTATATTTCTGTATATACATAAGGTTCGTACGTTTCGACTTGATTTAGAGAATCTTCTTCAGCGAATAAGTATTTACATATTAGTAATAGAAAACTTCTCTTTCTTCAATATGTACAACCACTAAATATTTAATATTCATAAATCCAAAATGTTGTAATTCCATAAATTACGAATTTGATTGATTTCCGCAGCGTAGAGAATTGGGATATCTTGAACTATTTAAGTATCAAATTAATGTAAGTGTAAACTGACTAATGTGGCTTCTCCGTATATATATATATATTTTTTTTGTGAAGACTCTTCTTCTCTCATATATGATATATACTTAAATAGTTCAAGATTTTATCTCAATTCATTACGTTACAGAATTCAATCAAATTCGTAATTTATGGAATTGCAACATTTTTTTTCTATAAATCTTTAGTGGCTGTACATATTGGAGGAAGAGAAGATTTCTATTATTATCTAATATGTAAATACTTATTCGCCGAAGAAAATTCTAAATTGAGTATTGAAATGTACGAACCTTATGTACATATATTAAGCTGTGTATACACCTAGCGAACGAACACCGAACGAACAGCAAACGTAAAAATTTGTATTGTTGTTTGTTACATAAAAGTCGCACAAATTTAATTGCTACATGGAACGAACATCGAATCTGGCCGAATACCAGTATTCCGTACAATCAAGAAAAAGAATAAACTGCCCACAAATATAAACACTAATATCCGAACATTCGCATTCGGTATTCGTTCGCTAGCTGTATACATGGCTTTAGGTGTACAACTTTGCTTCCACCGTTTTCCTATAGATGGCTTTAGCGGTAAGTAGTGGTCGAAATAAATAGACCATAGACGTCGTACAATAAACTTGGGCATTTGTCAACTTAACCCCATAGAAACGTTAGTCGATTTGTGTATGCATCATAAAGTTATTCTCGATTGAAAATGTCAGTTTACGAGCCAAATTCTCGTCATTTGCGGGAGGTTTTAATTTTCTGCTTCAATATGAAGAAATCTGCGGCTGAGGCTCATCGAACGCTCTCAAATACTTATGATGAGGCCGCTATTAGTGAAAGAACGTGTTGTGAGTGGTTTCAACGCTTCAAGAACGGTGATTTTGACGTCGAAGACCAGCATAGCGGTGAAAGAGAGAAGATTTTCGAAGATGCAGAATTGGCATTACTTGATCAAGACTCGTGTCAAAATCAAGAAGAATTGGCACGATCATTGGGAGTGACTCAACAAGTCATTTCAAAACGCCTCAAAGCCATGGAAATGATTCAGAAGCAAGGAAATTGGGTACCGTACGAGTTGAAGCCGAGAGATGTTGAACGGCGTTTGTTTGCTTGTGAACAGCTGCTTGAAAGGCAAAGACGGAAGGGATTTCTGCATCGTATTGTGACTGGGGACGAAAAATGGGTTCATTACGATAACCCCAAGCGCAGAAAATCATGGGGAGTTCCCAGCCATGCTTCCACGTCGACGGCCAAACCGAATATTCACGCCTCCAAGGTTATGCTCTGTATTTGGTGGGACCAGCTCGGCGTAGTGTATTATGAGCTGTTAAAACCGACTGAAACAATCACAGGCGATCGGTATCGAACGCAATTGATGCGTTTGAGCCGAGCATTGAAAGACAAACGGCCGCAATACAACGAGAGACACGATAAAGTGATTTTACAACATGACAATGCTCGACCCCATGTTGCGAAAGTGGTCAAGACATACTTGGAATTTGGAAACGTTGAAATGGGAAGTCCCACCCCACTCGCCGTATTCTCCAGACGTTGCTCCCTCTGACTATCACTTGTTTCGATCAATGGCACACGGCCTAGCTGATCGGCACTTCCGGTCTTATGAAGAAGTAAAAAATTGGATCGATTCGTGGATCGCCTCAAAAGATGACCAGTTTTTTCGACGCGGAATTCGTACGCTGCCCGAAAAATGGGAGAAAATAATGGCCAGCGATGGACAATACTTTGAATCATAAATGTATAACCAGTTTTTTATAAATAAAGCCTCGAATTTCGGGTAAAAAACGGCGGAAGCAAAATTGTACACCTAATATATGCAGAACATACTTTAAAAACTAATTGTAAGATTATTACGCTTTAATTATTACGTTTACACTCTCATTTGCCTGAAGATTTTTTTTTTATTTCGAAAGGTTTTGCGAAGTTTTGCTTATGTTTATTATTTATATAATAAAAATTATTATTATTTGTTATTACATCTTTGTGAATTATAATTATAATTACGATTACAATTATTATTATTATTATCTATGAAGCTACGGTAGAAGCTATTAAGTATTCTTTTATTTCTTTTTATTATATTAATTCGATAATCTGTCTTGTTCTCCATGAGCCGCTTCGCTTTTCTGTCAGAGAAACTCGAGCGCAGCGAATGCGAAGAAGGGTATCGCCCGAAGACCTTGGATAAAGAACTCGGATCGACCTGCATGTAGGCCAGTAGGTCAAGTTGACATTAGCGCAGTGAATCATGTAGCAACCATCGAGGAACCCTCTCTTCCCTCGTGCACTTTAAATAATAAGGCGTCCCTATTCTCTTTAAATTTCAGACGTGTTTCATCGGGAAGTGAGATAATCGATTTTAATCAACAAATACGCATAGATTAACGGTTCTCATTTATTATTACCGACTATTATTAGATTAGTGCAAAACTTACATAGAACCAAATATAGGTAATAACAAGGGCCACGAGCCAATTAAAATTAATAACGTTTAATATTTAAAACTAAATTAGTAAAAAGTACAAACGTTTCGACGCCGATCGGGTCATTCTCAATGTTAGAATAATAAAATTACAATAAAAGTCGGATTCTCATAATACGAAAACAATGTTCTGTATGTTATAAAATAGATTTTTTTAAATGTAGATACGTATCAAATGCTTATGTCTTCCTTCTTTGTTACGAATATGTGATCTATTAAGATATTAAAAGAGAGACGTTGAAATTGCTCAATATAATCAGAACGCTCGTAATACTCGCATTTTTCTTTAATCAAAATCAATCTATTTAACAATGAGAAATTACAAATTAACAAAATCTAATAAGTTTTTATAGACTCCTTAAATTAAAACAATTTAGAAAAAATATAAAACATACAGCACAAGCAATAGGAGTTAACGTTGATTATCAATTAGCGCAATTCTTCTTAATACTAAAAATATAAACCTTGACTCTGAACGTTTCCACTCATGGTTTGAGTCTTCATCAGCAATCTTTTCCCCTAGCGCAACGGTTGGAGTGTTGCATAACAAAATAATATCTCCCAAAGTTTTCCCTCTCAAAATTGAATCGTTAAATGTTGTGAGGGAAGTGACATTCTCACAAAGTTAGAAAACTGAATGGCAATGAGAACTCAAGCTACAATTATATAAATGATTAAATTATCGTATGTATAATTTAAAAATTAATAATCACCCCTTACCTGACACAATCAACGCTTCTACACTGAATCTCTCTTATGCACCATTTTGTAACTCGTTAATATGTGAAAAATTATCGTCAAATTTTAAAGTAATAGCTGCGAGAACAATATGTGTCTTGTCATTTCGACAGTCGGTTAAATAATGATTGTTAAACAAGTAACATAGCGGTCAATTTGCAGGTAAACAAACTGAAGTTTATGACATGTATTATATTAAAAACAAACCTTAAAGTTTATTGAGAATCTCAATGTACGTATGATTTAAGTCAACGGTATCATGTTGTATATTTTTAGCACATTGGTCTGTCGATTAATGTGCATCATCTCCGATATTAACCTTTTGTTATAATAATTCTCTACATCCAAAATCTCTACATTTTGCCAATCAAAGTCATGATCGTTTTGCAACCTATGCTGTGTAATCACTGAATGAGTGGATGTTTGACTATGGATATGCTTTCGATGTTCAGAAAGTCTGATTTTTAATTTTTTCCCCTTTTTATCCCACATAAGAAGCATCGCAATCACAACAATTGATCTTGTAGACTACATTCCTTTTTAATTATTTAAAGAATCTTTATGAACCTTAATAAACTGATTCAACTTGTTCAAACTAAAAAATGAAACCCTATGGCAAACCCCATTAATTGCATTCTTGAATTTATTCGATATCTCTTTTAAATACAGTATGGAAAATCATTTAACCCGTTCCTTAGGTAAGTTGTTATTTGATCTTTTAGTTGAACAAGAATTCCATTTATTTATTAATGTTTTAACTCTTTCATTAATAGTATCGAATATAAAATCCAATGGTAATCGTTTTCCAAAAGTATCCTCACAACAAATTCAAGATTCTTTTTGTGAAATTGTAAATGTGAGATATAAAAAACTTTATCTACCAAAATGAATATTATGCTCTTCTCTTGCAAAATTGGATACTGAGACAAAAACTTCAAAAATCTTCTCGTAAACGTTGGTTTTTGATACCAGTCAAATATCAATGAGAGTCAATCTATTTAAAAGAAAGTTTTAAAAAAAAAACCAGTTATTAAGTTACGAATACAATTAATAAATAATTACAGTGTATAAAAGTAACCACTAACAATAATTAAAGGTAGACAAACAGAAGAAAAAATTAAGATTATTTGCAAAATAATGCAAATATATGTTTCATATTTTTATAGATTTATTCAATAAAAATTGAACACTGAATTTTGCTGAAATACCATGAATTTTAAAGATAATGTTTAAAGATGCATGAAAAAAAATGAAAAATAAGTAATGTAAAATATGTAATATTTTTACAAATTTATTACTTGTATACTGAAATATGCTGAAATAATATAAATTCTAAGAAAAACACAATCAATACTAGAAATTAAAAAACGCCTATTTCAAAGCTGGATCTTCGTTGCTTAAATAAATCAACCTTGAATTACTAATATAGAGGGAAGCCCCCTATTATGAGATAGGCGCCTAATATGAGATAGCAGCATTTCTGCTAAACTAATAAACGCTATCTATTGGTTCCACCATGAATTTATTGCTCTTGGATTGAAAACTATTTAGTAAAAACTTCATTATTAGATCATGCCTGTAGTTATTGTAAAAAAAGATTTTAGAATTTTGATATCTTCAAGTTTCATTGAGATGAACCTTTAAATCTTGTTTAATATTTAATAAATAAATATTTGGCAATAAATTCTTCATGTAATGATAGAGTAAGGTCGTACTAATAGAAAAATATGGAATATGCTGAATTGTTTAATTACAAAAGTTAGATTTGATGATCATATAACCATAAGGCGTGGAAATCGTAATATGAGAGATATCCAAGGTATTTCTAATATGAAATAACCCATGCTCTTATGTCATAGTGAAAATCGTTGTTAAAGAATAAATGTTATTGTACTATAATAAAAAGGACAACCGGAATTAACGTCGAGTGTCTATTTCTGTGATGCTTGATTCCAACTACCTGAAGACGAGTTCTGACTATAATCTATCGCATGCTTATTTTTCACGCACCCTGGCTGTGTTTGTTTGCATTTTAACATGAAATAAAGCTTTTTAGTTGTAATATTGATATATCTTGCGTTTTACTATCGATTTCTCGGGGCATCTCATATTAGGAGCACAATTTTTTGAATTTATGATTTGCTCACTTTTTACATTTTGCTAATTTGAAAAAAAATGGAATTTGAATTAAATTTTATATAATGTTATCTTAAAGCTTATTAAATTCCCTTCAAAATGACCTATTATTTTTTTAAGTTCTACCCATAGACTTCTAGCATTTATCTAAAATGAATTCGGTATTTCATAATAGGAGCCTTTCCTCTACTATATATGTGCATATAGTATGGTCTATATACTTGCATATAGACCATATTGTAGTCTTTTTTCAAACTGCCTCGGTGGCCTAATGGCTTAAGACGCTCGTGCGGAAAACACAAGAGATCCGGGTTCAAGTCCTGGCCGAGGTAATATTTTTTGCAATAAATTTATTAACAGTTTTAACATATTAACATCTTTATAATATATGATGCTTGATGGTAGCATCAAATTATTAAATTGCTTATCAATTTAATTCGCGATTACTAGAGTAGTTTTAATTGCGTTTATTTAGTCCGGAAAAATAATTCGGCGCGCAGTTTGAAAAAAGACTACAATATAATATATATGCAAGTACATATATAGTATATATTAGTAATTCAAGATTGAATTATTTAAGCAACGAAGATCCAGCTTTAACCGTAATAGGCGTTTTTAAATTTCTAGTATTGATTGTTTCTATACGGTCGAAGGAAAATTAATGAAAATATTTGAAAAATAATGACATTGAAACGAAAAACATATATTATTTTTACAGATTCATTAATGAAAGTTACCAAAAAAGAAACAATAGGATTAAAATAATGGAATTAATAATAAAAAAGAAAACTAAAGTTTGTTCAAACTTGCGGAAAAATATGGAAATCAGTTTGCATTCTAACGAAAAGTGTTGAATTCATAAAAATTTCTTTCCAGAATTCCTACTAGATGATGTCGTTTCTCGTATATAAAATTTCGAGCTCTCTAAGATCTTTATAACCGAAATTCAAATATATCATTATTTACATTTGTACAAGATACATACATTTTCGTATGTATTTAGTCCGAGACATGATTGTATTTTTGTACCAACAAAGCTAATGAATAATATTTGGTATGGGAATAAGTTTCCGCTCTTTTTGAAAAGAAAAAGATGTGTTTATTTAAACAAATCTATATAAGTAAGTTTATTCAAAGTATGCTCCTTCGGAAGCGACAACTTTCTCCCACTTTTCCGGTAATAAACGGATTCCTCGAATGAAAAAATCTGGTTCTTTTGAAGCGATCCATTCATCAAGCCATTTTTTAATATCTTCATAAGAATTGAATCGTTCTCCAAAAAGGGCCGACTGCATGGATCGGAACAAATCGAAATCTGAAGGAGCAATGTCCGGTGAATACGGCGAGTGGGGCAGAATTTCCCACTTTACTCCTTCCAAGTATTTCTTGACCGGTTTTGCAACGTGTGGTCTAGCGTTGTCATGTAACAGAATCAGCTTGTTGTGCCTATTGTCCCATTCCGGTCGTTTTTCTTTCAAAGCTTGGTTTAAACGTATCAGTTGTAGTCGATAACGATCGCCAGTGATGGTTTCGGACGGTTTGAGCAGCTCATAATATATAACACCTCTCTGATCCCACCAGATGCACAACATAATCTTCGAAGCATGGATATTTCGTTTTGGCGTTGATAGACTTGGTTCACCTGGCATCACTCATGCTTTCAAGCGTTTAGGGTTATCGTAGTAGATCCATTTTTCATCGCCAGTTACGATACGATGTAGAAAACCGTTCCTTTGTTGTCGTTGACGAAGCATCTCGCAGATGACCAAACGTCTTTCCATGTCTCTCTCTTTCAATTTGTATGGCACCTAATTTCCTTCTTTTTACACCATTCCCATTGCGTTTTCCAACAGTGGATCTATCAACATTTAACTCTTTTGACAACCTATCGAGCGATAAACATGAATCTTCTTCGAGTAATGCTTGCAATTCTGCATCTTGAAATTTTTTCGGTGCACCTTCGCGTTCTTTGTCACGCACGTCAAAATCACCACTGTTGAATCGCCGAAACCATTCTTTACAACTGGTTTTCGATGGAGCATGCTCACCGTAAACATCTACGAGCAAACGATGCGATTCTGCAGCACTTTTCTTTAAAATAAAATAATGGAGTAAAACTTCCCGCAAATGTTGCTTTTTTGGAATAAATTCCGACATCTTCAACGCAAAAAAAAGTTACTCTTTTTTACGCTTCGAACGAATGCCAACTATTGGGCTCAAAAGTTTGAACACAAACCTTTCAAACACATGTGTTGCCGTTCTATCAAACACACAAGCAATGCTACTAACGACATCTTTCTACAATGGGCGGAAACTTATTCCCATACCCAATATTATTCATAATTATTGTATCATGCAATTATAGTCACAAATACCAAATATTTTATTTTCAATATACGTTCAAGTTCTTACTTAATATCGATTTTTAGGCTTTAATGGATATTATCTTCTAACTTATTCGATTTATAATTTAGTATTTATTATTCATAATTATTTTATCATATCAATTATAGGCACAAATACCAAATACTTTATTTTCAATATACGTTAAAGATTACGCGCGAAGGATTTAAAGAATTTAAAGAAATAAATAGCACGGTTAAAAAAGTCCCCGAAAGACAACACGCTATAATCTACCGACGAATTGTCCGAGAATCTCGAGGCTGTCAAATAATTATATACAGACAATTCCGTCTGCCTAAACGTCAAGATTTATGCGTCTAATATGACCAGTATTAATTCATAAATCTAGTCTAGACGGTATTACCATCCACGAAACTCGTGATTCATAAATCTCGGGATTTATACGCGCGTTCTAAACGCTTAGGTACTTTGTGCGTGCGTAACTGTTTTGAAAACGTAATATCATCCGAGAGGCAAATTACGGAATTCTAACCCAGCTCAGTTAAGTGTAACTAGAAGGAATTCGTGGTTCTCTATCTTACGTCGAGAATACAAATTTATTTTAAAAAACAAATAATAATATTTCAATACGTGAAAATATTATAATAACGTTCTTTTGACATTAAAAGCGATGATGATAGATTCACAGTAATTTAATTCTCGAATTACGGATAATGAAATAAAAAATGTACGTTTTTTTCTTTAAAGGAAGATTAAACGCAAATCTATTTTAAAAACATATAAAAAAATCTAGATTTATCCACGTAACGTAATTTTAAATTTACTAAAAAAAATTTTGGTGTATATTTTCTATAAAATTTAAATTTTCAACATTATATAAACTAAAACAAAACAAAAAGATTTCCTTGTTAATTTACGAATTCGTGAATATCTATGTTCTGATAAAATCTCTATTCATAATCTTATATAAATATTTGAAAAATAAATATTCGAATTATTGAAATAATTATTCCATTATTATCTTATCGCGCGCGCGGAATTCGAATAGTTTAAAAATGATGAAGTCTTTCGAGAGACAGGAAACTACACAGTAAGTACACAACAAAATAATTCTGATCAACGGGAATAAGACTACAAAGTCTTCCACCACATTTGAAAAAAACCTTTATCTTTTATTTTTTTTCTCGTTGTTTTTGAATTCCGAAGACTATTAGAAAGCTATTATGCGCTGCTATCACTATTAGAAATATGAATCGAAATTGCATAATGTAATCTCATAATACATCTACAATTGAAATCATACTAAAAATCAATAATAAAATTGTTGGAAAGAAGAACAATCAACAAAAATACAAGAAACTTTTGATAAC
Organism: Trachymyrmex cornetzi; assembly: GCF_001594075.2. Taxonomy (NCBI): domain Eukaryota; kingdom Metazoa; phylum Arthropoda; class Insecta; order Hymenoptera; family Formicidae; genus Trachymyrmex; species Trachymyrmex cornetzi. Next base: position 213,422 of record NW_017299223.1, read on the forward strand.
GATATATTTACGAGAATTTACGACATGGTATTTAAAACACATACACACAGTGAGTTATTAATACGCAAGTGTCGAAGATATACGAGTATAATACATCCGATCAATCAGAAAGCTCTTTCTAATATTCTAAATAATTTAATTTTATTGAAATTAATCATCTTTCTGTATAATTTTCTTCATTATCTAAGACATTTTAAGACAATGCGAGTAATAATAAGTAATAATAAACAGGTTAATTAGCAATCAACTTTGATTGCACTATCTTTAGAATATATAGAAATGCGTATCGGAGCGGTACGATCACGCTGAATTATCTGAATTACCAGCGCGAGACTTTATCGCGCGTTGGCACGAGCACGCCACAGTAGATCGATATCGTGCAGCTTGTACAATTTAATATGCAAACGAATGATGCGCATTTGATTTCATGCCGGTGATCGCAACTCCACAAAATTCCTATTCAGTGAGTAGTCGATTTTTGCATTTTTTGCTTCACACAAGAATCCACAGTGACGATCTCCGTCCGATCTCCGAGGAAGAAAGAGGAGGAGAACGTTGTTGCTAGAGGAAGAGGAGGTGGTGATGGTGGTGAAGGAGAAGGCACACGGGTTCACTTTTGCGTACCCGTTCGTTCACCCTAGCGGGGGCACCAACCTGGCTTTACTTCAGTTACACGCCGGGAGAGCTGGCCATTGTGTATATGTATATACATATATATATATGTATATAAAAATGTGTACACACGCATATACATGAAATTAGATGTATATAAAAGCATATACGTATAAGACAGTGCACAGATACATATGTCCGGATGTTCGCACCAGAAAAGATCGGAATCTAAAAATACGGAAAAGATCGTAAAAGATTGAGTGACAAAAACGTCCACATGATTTCTTATTCCGAATAATTTTTTATTGTACCGTAAGAGCATTTAAAATTTGTCCAAACATTTATACTTGGACAATCTATCGTCGTCCGTTTTTCGGAGGCGCTCATGACGGTGTTTTCTTTCTAGTGTGAACGAGGAGGTAATTAACATCATTGTACGACTGTTTAACCATTGCTTACGATTAAGCGTAGCTAAAACCTGTGTGGGAAAGAAAATTACTACCGGAATTAAAAAGTCACGACCGTGCGTTACTCGATTTTTTTTCACTCTCGCCTTTAAACGCATATTTCGGGACACCTTGTATAAAGGCATATAATACATTCTCGGGTGTACTTACACCTAGTATCGGTGGGTACATGGAGAGTGTACCGAGAGTGTCCTGGTCGAGTACGACGCGATTCCACAGCCCTTTGCGAAAGAGTGAGAAAGAGAGCGAACGAGGCAGTACCAACTTCACCGGCCCATTTCAGAGAGAGAGAGAGAGAGAGAGAGAGAGAGAGAGAGAGAGAGAGAGAGAGAGAGAGAGAAGAGAGAGAGAGAGAGAGAGAGAGAAGGGACCGTGAAGGCAAGGAAAAAGGACGGATGCTTTTGTTCGACCGCTCCGGACGAAGCGCGAGTCGCTCTTCTCTTCGAAAGAGGCTCTCGACGCTAGGAATGAAGACATTATTGTCCGTGAGTAATACTCCGTCGACTGTTTCCAGCCTGAAAGAGCAGAGACTTCGATCTGCGAAGAAGCGCTCGTGACGCTTTGCGCCGTCAAATTCGCTGATCGTGCAATTTCCATCGTCATGATGGAATTTGCACCGCTTAGAGACGACATCGGCTTACGGCTGCCACCAGTCGGGTTCTTGACCTAAACCCAAGTGTGAGCGAGAGAACGGCAAAATTTCAATTTCGAAATGCTGACCGCTCGCCGAACGAATCGGCGGTCCCATTGCGATAAAAAAATTAAGTTTGAAAAAGCGCGGACTTGTTGTTGTAAAAAAAAAAAAAAAGAAAGTGAAAGTTAGGAATAGAAAACCGATATAGATCTTTATTCGTTTAGAATATTTACATCATTGATACCATCAAGCTATATATAGAATTATAAATAATTTGCATTAAAATTATATTAGTCACAAAACATAATTAACTTAATTTATTTTAATGAAATGTGTTACTTCGCTAGAAATAATTATACGAGACTCGCGATCACAGAAATGTACATTTGAATCAATATAAAAAGATTAAGAATAACGAGTTAAATTCGATGCGTTGACCATCCGGATGGATACGGGAGCGGTCACCGTGTCCGTCGGACTAGATCTCTGTGGATGATGGGAATAACTGACTTCCATGTCGATCTCGTCAAGCTCCTCCTCCTCTTCCTCGTGGGTGTCCGACTCGTCTTCCTCTTCACCCTCACCCTCCTCTTCCTCCTCTTCCTCTTCCTCTCCTTCTGATCCTCTGAACTAGATTTTTCATGCGCAAGAGAGTATATTAAGTATACATTAGAATATTAGAATTTAGAATACATTACGTATCATTAATCTGTTTGAGTTCTGATTTAAGCATTTTCGAATGTCGAACATATCAAATCCATCCAGATATTCATGAATCACGACGTTAAACTGTAATCACATTAGTAATTGTCGATTGAAATGTGATTGTAATTAGCGATTAGTTTTCATCCAACCAGAGCAAAGCAGTCACCGATTACTTTGTTCTAATTGATTGAAAAATAATCGCCGATCACAATCACAATCGCAATCCAATCAGGAATCGCTAGTATGATTACAGTGTTAAAGTTGTGCCTAACAATTAAATATTCAATACAAAATTGAAAAAATAAATAATAAGTTATTAGGAGTGTGATTTAGCTTTGAGGATTTTTTTTCTAAAAAAAAACTAATTTATTTAAACAACATATCAAGAAAACGTTTAATAACTGTTGTACGACCAACATTTAATTCTCTGACAAATTCTGAAGTGGATTATGCTGAATTTTCGTCCAATAATGCTTGCAAATCTGCATTTTCCAGCTTTTGTCGTTAACATTGAAATCACTTTTGAATCGACAGAACCAATATTCACATGTTTTAATTGATGAAGCAACATCACTATAAGTTTCTATCAGAATTCTATAACATTTATCCGCCGTTTCTGATTAAAAAACAAGAGCAACGCATACCGAAAATGCTCTTTAGGAAATACCATTTTTTAAATGGCATGAACATCAATGTTTGCTGTGTCTATTGTTAGTAAACGATTAAATGGAGTAATATTAAAGGAATAAAAAGTAATAGCTGTGATTGGAATGTCTTCGACAATACTGACATTAGTGCCATCTCTTGCAAAACCCTCAAAACTAAATCACATTTCTAATATATTAACATAATTAATAAAATATTAATAAAATATATAAATAATTAATAAAATATATAAAATGTTATACATAATATAAGAAAAATTTGGATAGTCTTGGACGCCAAGTATCTCCGGACACTCGAATTTCTTAGTAATTAATCGAAAAACAAAGCCAAATTTCATGTCGAAACGTGTCTACCAAACTTCCCCTACACCGATAAATAAAAGTAAGAAATTTTTTAAGGCGATGCTAAAGCCTTCTGTTTTACCACATTTCCATTCGGTGAAAAATCTCTGTATTGGATGTACGGATTGCAAAAGTATTATTAGTTAAATTAAAGTACGCACAAACAGAACCTCAGCTGCACTGGATTTCATGAGAAAATCGATAAAAAATTTTTAATTCGTTAAAAATTTACTTACTTTTTTGGCTCGTACAGCTGTCACCTCATATATATTGAGTATGGGAATAAGTTTCCGCCCTTTTTAAATGAAAAAGATGTATTTATTTAAACAAACCAATACAAAGTAAATATAAATAATAATAAGGCTCTACGATAGTAAATAAATTCAAGTAAAGAACGGGCAAAGAGCCAAAGTATAAAAAATTAACAACAC
>NW_017299223.1:218970-219877 GCF_001594075.2 Trachymyrmex cornetzi
CGGGTGGGGCAGAATTTCCCACTTCACTCCTTCCAAGTATTTCTTGACCGGTTTTGCAACGTGTGACATAGCATTGTCACGTAGCAGAATCAGCTTATCGTGCCTATTGTCCCATTCCTATTGCTTTTGTTTCAAAGCTTAGTTCAAACAAATCGCTTCGAACGAATATCAACTACTGGGCTCAAAAGCTTGAACACACACCTTTCAAATGCATGTATTGCCGTTTTATCAAACACACAAGCAGTGGTACTAACGACATCTCTCTAATGGGCGGAAACTTATTCCCATACCTAATATATTTGCTTGATATAAGAGTTTTAGAGTCCATATCTTGAAAATAAGCGTGCAGCTGAGGTCACATTATTGAAACGAACGATACCGAGTTTGTAGAACTAAGATTGAAAGTCTAGAAAAGAAATATTTCCACCGAATAGAAAATACGTGTATACAAGTGCTTTGCGAAGACTGGGACTGTCAACAGAGCCGAAATTCCGTGTAGCAATAGTTGCGCGGTCTTGCGATAGATGGTGCTGGCATATGTTAGATAAGAACAGAGGTATGCGTTTGAGTAAGACAGAATGATATATATTATATAATATAATGTAAAAACTAAATCAAAGATGTCACCACTATTATCGAATTTGGAATTTAAAAAATCTGTACTATCGACCTTGATCGAGTTAAATAATCGATTTAGCATCCCCTTAACAGTCATTTGTGCAGGAATATTTAAATGTGATGAATTTGATCTAAAAATGTATGAATAATTAGAATATTAATGATACCGGATGTGCTTTGTCAATTTTCGCAATTTCGTTACTATAAGTCGAGATTCAAATATTTTTAATGTAATCATTATATAGCAAATTACAGTGGCGTAGCTGGGGGAGGGGGCTGTGGAGGCTGC
>NW_017299223.1:219976-224794 GCF_001594075.2 Trachymyrmex cornetzi
AAATTAAATCCTGTTGGGATAGTTCTCATATTTAATTTAGTTAGCAAAAATATCGTTTATTATGTATTAAAAATATATTTGTTGATATTTTGTATTTGGCATGTAAACAAAAATTCGATAAATTACAGCACTTCAACTCACGAAATCTCAACCGAATATTAATAGTTATTATTTAAATTTTTACACAATAATCTTTGACATATTCTGCATCTTGTAGAGCTATTTCGAAATTTTTGAAGCACTTTACAACAAAATGGCGGATTTTTAATAATATTTTGTCGAGTTTAGTGAATTCTTTTTCAAACGTTCAAGTTGTGTTATGAATTTTTAAATTAAAAATTTTCATTAATGCTACACTGTAGTTGAATATTTGAAGAAGTTTTCTGAAAAGTTTTAGATATTTAAATATAATAGTAAAAAAATTATGACAATTTATATGCAGCGTCAGCGAAACGTCTGACGCTAAAGTCACTAGATTTATAAAGTACTGCAATCATTCCGCCATTTTGGCTCCAACATGCGATTCATTCAAAACATGCATATGAGTATGAATGTGTTTTATAAATAAAGAGATTAAATACATTACACTTAATGTGTAGATACGTTATGAAAATGAGTACTATTTACACTTTTCGACGCCATTTTGGCTCCAAATCCTTATACATTGGTCTTATGGATTGCGGTACTTTATAAATCTAGTGACTTTTTATCTGACGCGACATTACAACGATATCTATATAAATTATTATAACTTTTTTGCTATTGAATTAATTTTGTTTTAAACGAAATTTTTTTTGTTTATGCTTACCAAATCAATGTATCACTAGTATAAAAAAGAGCATTTAAAAAAAACTGATTTCTACAACCCTTTCCGAAACATTTTTCTCGCTACGCCACTGGCAGATTATGTGTATATATACAGCATTTAATGTAGAAACGATACCAATGATAGTGTCGTTAGACAAGTCTTACTTCCAACTGATGGTAAAGAAAATGAATACAACGATATAGCAATTACGTTAAAGTTGAATGATGGCGCAATTTGTCAGAATATGATTTTTCTATTGCCATTTGAACTATTTAAATATACTTCATTTTCTCTCTCTCTCTCTCTCTCTCTCTCTCTCATCTATTTTACTTATTTAATCTTTTACTCATTTAAAATTTGTATTTCAAAGAAAAGAAATTACTTGTTTTTTTTTGTTCAAAATCTGAACTTTGAAGAGGTTATTTCTGCAAGATAACAAACATCTCTAGAATGTGCAAGATAATTTAAGTGTGTCTTTTACGAATGATAACCAAAATAACTTGATCTATTTGATGGTTTTTAAGAGTTTAAACATTAAAAACAATCATTATGTGTTTCATTTTTATGGCAAAAATTGTATGCTTATTTACTCATTTCATTTTTATATATGTTCCTTTCATGTTTATGGAAAACTGATTCCTTCATGTAATTCTGCAGCCCAAAAAATATATTTAAAAACATACACGTTTCACTTCCCGATTGGGGAGTGAAATGTATATTTTTTTAATAGTTTTTGACCTATAGAATCAACAAAAGATAACAGACAAAAATTTTGATGACTTTTATCCGTCCTTTTTTACTATATACTAATTTGTCTTCTATTTATCATTAAGTATGTTCACATTACTTGCATTTTCTGCACTCTTGGCTTTCTCTCTATTCAATATCCAAAAATATATTTCTTTTAAAATTTTGCAAAAAGTTTTCGAGAATTTTTAGCAATGCAAATAAACCTATTCTAAGGATCAAAACAACGTACAAAAGTGAGTACATTCAGGAGATGTTGACCAATGAAATTATAAATATTTAAATAAATTCGCACTTTTGTAAAGTCTTGTATCCATAATGCTGGGAATCGGTTCGAGATCTCAGTTCTGGCAAATCTGAGATAGAAAATGAATAACAAATCAAATTCGAACAATTTAGTCACATGATCAACGCGACTGGTCAATTTTTTTCATCTTGAATCAATTTCTAGCATCGTGGATATAAGACTTAATTTTCTACCTCATTACATAATTAATTCTCTGCTTAAAAATTACATGCGCTCTAAGTCAATATTCGAAAACATTGTGCAACATTAAACAAATTTTTTCATAGTTCATGATACATAACAGGCGATTCTGATAGGTTTCTCCTATAAATTATAAATCTGTAATTGAAAATGTACATTAGATTTTTTAGATAAATTAGGTCAAAAAGTAAAAAAAAATGCATTTTTGACCGTTTTTTAAATTAGTTTTAATAAATGAAACATTATAGAAATTTGAGTATTAGCTCAAATGAAAGCTCGAATCCTAAAACAAAGCTAAATAAGTAACACGACAAATACACAATCACCAAGAAATAATGCCTACATCGTCAAAGCTGCATCTCGAGTGCTTTAAATAATTTCATGTGAATTTACACATTACATTTGTAATTTATCGAATTACGCGCCGAATTGGTAACATGATAAAATTATTTTTGTAATGCAGATTTTTTTAGAAATGCACACAAACTACAGCATCCATACAGTGTCCACTGTATTATCCTAGAAATAAGAATTATATCCTGACAACATGTATGTCTTAGAAATATCAAAGAGACATTTCAAGACATGACATTTAAATTTGTATAGTGTTACTTATTTATCTTCATTTTATGTTCCATTCTTTTTTAGAACTTCAAAGATAACCAAAAACATGCTTTGCCACTTTTTAACCTGGTTTTTCTTAAACACTTGATAAAAACTACATTTTTAATTACGGATTTATTATCTATGGGAGAAATCTAATAGAATCACTTGCCTCATGTGATGAAACAAAATCCTTGTTGTACAATGCAATCAATTGATTTTAATTTGACAATCGACTCCGACTTGACGGGATCAAAATACAACATTATCGAGTGATCAAAATACATATGTGCATACTGAGAGACGAGAAATAAGTATATATGTCCTTGATAGCAAACAATAAAAATGAAGGAATTAATAATAATACGTTGTCAAAACTATCGATAACAATTCTAAGTCGTGAAACACTTTTGAAAATACAAATGCACGACAAAATACTGGTCGATTAGATTAGGTTAGGTTAACTTACATCGCTCACAGTCTTCCCGATTGGAATGTGCTCGTAGCCCTGTACTCGCACGTGATCTCTCTGAAATAAACGTAAAGAAATGTGGACCATGCATTATGACTTGCGCTCGAGGATGTTTGCACACTTACCCAGGCCTGGTGCTCCGCTTCAAGAGCGGCGACCTCGCTCTCCTCGTCGCATGGTTTATCGGCGTTGAACCACAGCGGATCAGTCGCCCGCGGTCGTAGGTCGGGCCATAGTGGCCTGATCGACATCACGAATAATTTGAGAGAATCGCAGTGAAAAACCTTTCAACAGATCACCACTTCTGGTGCTTTCCAGCAAGAACAATCAGATACAGTGTAACATAGGCTACTTTCCTTTCAGGAGACACAGTCGACTTCTTCTTCTTCTTTATTTATATGGCCCAGGTTCCAACTTAGTTGGATTTACGTGGCCAAGCTCACAGTTATAGCCGGAAACGCTTTTCAGCAAAAAATTAATAAGATGATGCAATACCCGAAGCAGGGCAGACACAAGTCCGTCCTGCTCGAGCGGTCTTGCTAGACTTTTTAGACACAGTCGACACTTCTTTTTCTTTGGCACAGAACATATACAAAGAGAAGCGCAAGCTCTGTATTGAATGATGGAAACGGAGAATTGCGCCTCAAGTGGTCTGGCAGAGAACTAATATCCTATATACGTGTAGGTTTGAAGCATGGACGGAATAAACCTACACATTCCCAGGTAGAGAGAGAGAGAGAGAGAGAGAGAGCATTTGCAGTAATTTTAACGTCAAAAGGACATTAAAGACATCATTTTGATATCAGAATGACGACAAATAACGATAGTTCTTCTCTGAGGGCGACTTAATCAACGATTAATTCAATCAACAGTGTATTCAACAGCAAGATTGTGGCCCGTATTCAGAACGCGCTTTTATCGATAAAAGCGCATATTTATCTCTGAAATTCTATAATATACGTGACGTAAAGTATAGTATGTTAGCGCGCTAACATCATTGTAAGCGCGTTCTGAATACGGGCCTGTATATCGTTCTTAACCTCATCTCTTCGTGATATACTTCTATCTCTGCGTTCTTATACTTAACTGTGATAAAAGTAATGAAACTTTCCTATCTGTAATAGTAATTCTGCTGATTGAGTTAATCGTCGATTAAGTTAATCGGCGTTGGTAACAGCCGCCCTGAGTGTTCATCGTACGTTGATAGCGGTTGATGGCGTTATGGAAGCACAATAGAACAATGGCCGGTTGCTTTGGCACGTTGTGGTTTAAGGTTCGTAACCGGTCGGCCATTATCGCCACACTTCGGATTCAGTTCCGAACCGCGCAAGCGCAAACGCAAATTTTATCCCCACACTTGTATGGCACATCCGCCATGTCTGTTTCCCCTTTCCCGATCCCGTTTTCATCCCTGTGGTTAATAGCTCCCCCCCTCCCGAAATAATAAGCGGAGATCGATATGGTCAGATCACGTCGTATAGGGTAAACTAGAGTATTATGGCCATACGGAAAAGATGGCCATAGGCCATAATTTCTCCAATAATTGATAAATAGTGCACTTTTATAGTCATTCTTAAAGATAATCAATATTTACAATAGTTCATATAAGTACACTGTTCAAAATAACAATATTATAAATATTATCTAATATTTTTTTCTTTCGACTATCTGCAAAGTTTTGCACGTGTCTGTTAAAAACTG
>NW_017299223.1:225012-226832 GCF_001594075.2 Trachymyrmex cornetzi
ATTAAGTATTTTCTCTTTAATTTCTCTCTCTCTCTCTCTCTCTCTCTCTCACGATAGTATTTGTTATTTTAAGCTTCAGTGAAAGTAATATCCCAAATATTGTTAAAAAGTAACAAGAATAAATGTATGTTTTTTGCATTTTAAAAAACTATGGCCATCATACCCGAGTTTACCCTAACAGATACTAAGAGCATTTTCGGCCAGTGTTGTTAAGCACTGACTCTTGCATAACGCATAACACGTAATGCATAAGAATATGTACCAATCGAAGTTCTCCGTTTCTTTCCCTTCCATGTAATAGAGAACTCTGGTTGGTTCAATTTCTTATGCCTTACGTGTTATGCGTTATGCAAGAGTCTGTGCTCCCCGCTTTAGACGGACCGGATTTCTGATGCATGCGCGTCCAATGTAGCTTCAGTAACGTATCGGTCACTAGTAAATAGGTCATCAGTCGCCTATGTAAAATTTTTTCAAAAATGTTGAAAATTTTAATATATTTTACATATTTTACATATGTAAACATATATAGAAATATATTATATATTTTACATATTTTACATATTTATATATTTTACATATTTTACATATTTTACATATGTATACATTTATATAAATATATATAATATATTTCTATATATGTTTACATATGTAAAATATGTAAAATATATTAAAATTTTCAACATTTTTCAAAAAATTTTACACAGGCAACTAATAATCTCTTATTTACTAGTGACCGGTACGTTACTGAAGCTACATGGGACGCGCATGCGTCAGAAATCCGGCCCATCTAAAGCTGGAAACACAATAAATACAGGCAATAGGCACAGGCAACAGGGAATAACGAACCGTCCAATCAGAGTTCTGGGATATAATATCGAACTTATACCCCAAAGCTCTGATTGGACGGCTCGTTATTCCCTGTTGCCTGTGCCTATTGCCTGTGTCTATTGTGTTTCCAGCTTTACAACACTGTTTTCGGCCCGATCGGGTTTGCATCAACCTTGGGGTGCGTTCCGTTTCTCGCATGATGCGCATAATGCGTCGTTTATCCTTGTTGCTCACCAAATGTTAAACAAGGACAATGGATGCATCATGCGCATCATGCGCGTTACGGAACGCACCTTTGGTTGGATTAATCTTTCCTATTGGTTGACATCACCCGCTCTACCAATAGGAGAGCACAAAATGCCATTAATCCAACTCAGGTTGGTGCAAACTAAAGCACTAGAAACGTAGGTATTTGCGTCCACCATTTTTACTCCTTTCCCCACTGTTTGTTCTCTCTTCAACCTTCTCTCTTCTCTCTTCAATCTTTTTATAGCGTTTTCGGCCCGATCGGGTTTGCACCAACCTTGGTTGGATTAATCTTTCCTATTGGTTGACGTCACCCGCTCTACCAATAGGAGAGCACAAAACGCCATTAATCCAACCCAGGTTGGTGTAAACCTGGCCGGGCCGAAAACGCTATTAGTTTAGCGACGGAATGGAGAGAGAGCAAGGAATTGAGAAAAGGAACAAGAGAGTGAGAAAAAGAGTAAAATGGCGGATGCGAATACTCACGTTTATAGTTCCTTAGTGCAAACCTGGCCAGGCCGAAAACGCTAAAAAATTAAAAGTGATGCAATGCCCGCGAAAATAGCAAAGCCCATCCGGACACAGGATTGCCAGATGAATCATAATATCTTACAAGGGAAGTGGCCAAAGTGATAATCGCGAATTGATACAAAATATATATCGTTGGAAAGGTCTTGCCGAGTAAAGTATAACTGTGCAGTATTTCGCTTGAATGGCGCCTCTAGAGGGCGTTATGTGCAATAGAA
>NW_017299223.1:227582-232420 GCF_001594075.2 Trachymyrmex cornetzi
TTTCGACTAATTTGACGGCGTATTCTAGCGGCAAGGATCTTCAGATCCGACTTTCGCAAGATAACTGCTCCAAAGTGTGTGTGCGTTTTCCACGAAGCTTCTGCTTAATATATGCCCACACATTTTCGATTGGGTTTGCATCGGGCGACTGCGACGGCCAATCCAATGTAACGATGCCAGATTGCTTCTTCCACTCGGTACAGAGCTTGCTGCGGTGTTTAGGATCGTTGTCCCCCTGCAGAATCCAAAAAATCAACGACAACTGAATCTTTCTTGACAATGCATCAAGGACAAAGCTTCCCTCTATCGGCTCACGAAGAAATTAGAGCGATATCTTTTATTACCTATCAGTAAAGTCGACCACGCTCTTACTTGATAGACTGTATAATATTTTTAAGTCATTTTTTTTATTTGTTTTTAATTTTTTAAATTTATTTTTACTTTATATTTTGTTTTTAATTTTTTGATGAAATTATTTGCTCTCATCAGATTTGGAAAAAAACTTTCAATAAATTGATCAATAAAACATAAATCGCGATTTTTGTTTCATTTCAGAAACCAAAATAAGAGCGAAGACAGGAAAAGGAAACGCAAAAAGCCTAATGATAATGATAACGTTCGAAAAAACAATCGTAACAAAGAGATCTACTGCAGAAATCATTTGAACATTTGATGCATGTAGCATTTTGATTACAAATCTGACAAATGGGTTCTTCAAAAGAAAAGTTTATATCTTTCAACCCTTTAAACTCCACATATGGAACATCAAATCCGCCTTTGAACCATACATATTTAAACATCGGTTGATATACTGGAGATTGAAATTGATTTAGAATCAAGCTGTGGATTTTTAATATATTTTCGCGCCTATGTATGTGTGTGTGTGTGCAAAAGCGTTTGATTTCCAGTAAGAAAAGCGTGTTCCGTAAAACGCTTGATGAAATCTTTCCATTGATGGAAGCAAAATAGATCGAGTGGTTGCATGAAACCCGTTGAACCTTCTGGCAAAATTTTTAATAAAACAGTTACATTATTATCTTGATAAATGTAACTGTTATCTTGTACATTTTGGCAGCGTTCTTACATGGTCTGATTGTGAAAAGCATTCCTAAAGCGGCTAGTAACATCGAGAACAGTTTTGAATTAGTTCAAAAATTAAAAAACATTAAAATTGATCATGGGTTTAGTTTGGTGTCGTTGGACGTAATATCACTCTACACTAACACTCAAACGGATTTAGCAATAGATGCTCTTTCAAATAGATGGGACGTTATTTGCAAGAATTGTAATTTACCGAAAAACGAATTTATCAAAGCTGTTCGCCTAGTGTTGGATTCAACTTTTTTCACGTTTGACAATCAATTTTACAAACAGACTTTTGAAACGCCTATGGGTTCACCGCTTTCTCCGATTGTTGCTAACCTAGTTATGATGGATTTGGAGAATTGGGTGTTGAGTAATATTTAATATTATATACCATTCTATTATAGGTATGTAGACGACATCGTTCTTTGTTTACCGAATTCTAAAATTGATTCTATCCTTGAAAAATTCAATTCATTCCATCCAAGGTTACAATTCACCTTGGAAGTGGGTGGTAATTCTATTAATTTTTTGGACACAACTATAATTTTAAAAAATAACTCATTAATATTTGACTGGTATCAAAAACCAACATTTTCGGGAAGAATTTTGAATTTTTTGTCTCAGCATCCAATCTCACAAAAGAAAGGCATAATTTTCAATCTGGTAGATAAAATTTTTTATATCTCACATCCACAATTTTACAAAAAGAATCTTGAATTTATTGTTAGGATACTATTAGAAAACGATTATCCATTAAATTTTATATTCGATACTATTAATGAAAGAATAAAAACGTTAATAAATAAATTGAATTTTTGTTCAGCTAATAAAAAAACAAATAACAATTTAGCTAAAGAACGCGTTAAATGGTTTTCCATACCATATTTGAAAGAGATATCGAATAAATTCAAGAATGCAATTAATGGGGTTTGCCATAGAGTTTCATTTTTTAGTTTGAACAGGTTGAATCGCTTTATTAGAGTTCATAAAGATTCTTTAAACAATGAACTAAAAAGGAATGTGGTGTACAAGATCAACTGTCGTGATTGCGATGCTTCCTATGTGGGACAAACTGGGAGAAAATTAAAAACCAGACTTTCTGAACACCAAAAAACATATCCACAGTACTACATCCACTCATTCCATGATTACAGAACATAGGTTGCAGAACGATCATGACTTTGATTGGCAAAACGTAGAAATTTTGGATGTAGAAAATTATTATAATAAAAGGTTAATATCAGAGATGATGCATATTAATCGACAGACCAATGGGCTGAATCGACAACATGATACCATTGGTTTAAATCACGCGTACATTGAAATTCTTAATAAACTTTAAGGCTCGTTCATAATACATTGTACATTATATAAACTTGTTTGTCTTCAAATTGACCGCTATGTCACTTGTTTAGAAATCATTATTTAACTGACTGTCGAAATGACAAGACATATTGTTCTCGCAGTTATTTTTTTTAAATTTGACGATAATTTATAAAATATTAACAAATTACAAAATGTTAAATAAGAGAGATTCATTGTTCAGTGTAGAAGCGTCGACTGTGTGAGGTGAGGTGAATATCAATTTTCAAATTATACATACGATAATTTAATCTTTCATATAATTTTAGCTTGAGTTATTATTGCCACTCAGCCTTCTAACTTTGTGAGTATGTGACTTATCTCACAACAGTAAACGGTTCAATATTCGAGAGGAAAAACGTTGGAGATATCATTTTGTCATGCAATACTCCAATTGTTACGTTAGGGTGAAAGATTGCTGATGAAGACTCAAACCATGAGTGGAAACGTTCAAAGTTAAGGTTTATATATTTAGTATTAAGAAAAATTGCGCTAACCGATAACCAGCGTCGACTCCTATTGCCTGTAATACATATTTTATGGTTTTATTAATTATTTTAATTAAAGGAGTTTGTAAAAACTTATTAATTTTTATATTAATTTGTAATTCATCATCTTGATAAAGTTCGTCTGACTTTTGGGCGCCCCACGAATCTAGAATCAAAACGGCTTTCTTCTCTGAACTTTGTTCAACGGTGAGTTTAAAGACATTTTGAAAAAAATCTCTTACAAGTGTCTTGTCTAGTTTGCCAGATTTAGAACATCGAATTACAAGATTTTTGTAATTGGGAAGTTGTATGGTCGTAGGAAATTTACCATTAATTTCCTGGAGACAAATCATCATTGGCGACATCAATTTTCCTTCCACAGAAAGAATTGGTTGGATAGTATAAGAATGAGTTCGAGCATTTAATTAAGGGATTACAACTGTCGTAATTTTTTCACCTGTTAATGATAGCGTGCGATTGGAAAGTGGCATGTAATTAAATCCCGACTGATCGGTATTGAATATTTCACTCGCATCAAACTTTGAATAAATGTTATCAACAAAATCGAGATGAAATTCAACGCCTTTATTCACAGTTTCCTCGGCTTCGTGTTGTTTCTTAACAGATGTGAATAGACAGATTTTTCTTGATGAAAAACCAAAACTTCTCTTAAACTTGTTGACCCATTTCAACGACGCTTTGAAATCTATCAATCCAATCAATTTAGCATGGTACAGAGACCACCGTCGAATAGTTTGGTCATGGACAGGAATTCCCTCAGAACGGGCCTGTATGAACTACTCTAAACAATATTTTGTCACGGATTGCCACTTTTCCCGATGTGTGCCATAATTTTCAACATATTTTTTACATCTATTTATATATGCATGTTTTATTTTGGGAAATCGAGCTCTAATTGTATTAAAGGACCACTTTGGATGCTCCTCGCATGTTTTTACGACTTGCTGCGCATATTCGAGTGGTATAAAAGCTTCTAGAAAAGACCTTTCTTCCTCTTCATAAATTGGCTCGACTTCATCATGTTCAAAAATGGTATCAGTATATACATCATTAACTATTTCAAACGCAAATTGGTCTTCGTTATCCATGGAATTGATCATGGATATGACTCTTTCCACTAGTTGAATTTCTTTACGAGATGGACTGTCCTCAACAGTGGCGTAATTCACAAGCTTTTGCTTAAGAAGCTCAAATACTTTTAATGCCCTAATGGCTATTTTGAGCAGAACACATAAAAATAAACAGGTTTAATAAGAACAAGATAGCAAGATTAAATGCAAAGTGAAATGATGCAGAGAGGAAAAAGAATGCAATAAGAGAATGCAAAAAAACAAATCAAATTTAACAATTTTGGGAAGTGAAGAGCGCTTCTTTACTTCAATAGTGTTTGCTTATTCGGAAGGCAGTATCTCGGTGCACTCACAAGCACTTGTGACAGTACCCGTGCGACACAGCGCGAGACCAAATATATAGAAACAGAATAATTGAAAGGCGCAAAGTTGAACTTTTATATCCAGTTTACAGCGATAAGCAGCGATAGGTGGCGCTATAACTCTTCGGCGCTTGCCGCTTGGCCGCAATTTGATATCTCGGAGTGAGTACATATATATGACCCTAGAACAGTGCTTGCAAGGATTTGCACATTTCGGGCCGATTCCGGCGCGCGACCCCCACCACCGCACCTGGCTCGGCGGCCGAACCGTCGCCCGTCGGGCGTTAATGTGACGCTCTGACTCAGGGCCGCTCCTATACCAGAAATATATTGGGGACGCCCCTTCTACGCCAAATGATTACACAGGCCTGCATGGTTTTGTTGATTGGGATTTAACTATGTTTTCTTACGTAATTTTTCGCGCTGAATCCGAATCCGGCGGCAGAATT
>NW_017299223.1:232553-234569 GCF_001594075.2 Trachymyrmex cornetzi
GTTTACGCCATCTGAAAGTGTCAACATTTATCTTCAAAATATATTTTTTTTAACGCCGTACGTTTTTTTTTCTCTGAGATAATCTCTGTGTAGTCATACAAAGAAAAACATTTTTGACACAAAATGTTTGTGTGATTACGAAGAGATTAACTATGTTTTCTTACGTGATTTTTCGCGCTGAATCCGAATCCGGCTGATTGTCGTCTAATCCATCGATGGTATCATTTATTACTATACAGCCCCTTCAAAATCCATTTTGGACCGTCCCAAAGCGATTTTTTTTCCGGAGATATAGCAATTCGGATTTCGATAAATTGTATCTCGTAGAAGCCTAATCTCTATACTGTTGTATTAGAACAAACGGTATTTCTGGACAGATTAGCTTATTCTTTTATCTTTTGTCATGGATTTTGAAATATTTTAAAATATTTTATTATAGTGTTTTGAAAAGCTCTCAAGGTAAGTTATAAGAATATATAATGAAAAATGGAAGGTTCCATTTAAAAAATTCAAAGTGACCTTGCCCTGACCTTGACAACGCCACCCAAGGTCAAACCAATGATACCATTTTATGTCCCCCTCGAAGTCACAAAACATTTGTTTGAAACATTTTTCTCTAAAATGCACTATTTAAGAGAAATTTGAGGTTGTCATTTAAAATGGGACACCGTGTATATAAATGGAACGGGCATTGCCTATACTTCCCATGGTTCGCGCTGATGCAAACGTCTGTGCGAGAGAGAAAGGTAGTAAGGGATAAATGTTCCCAATGCGCATGCGCAGCATTACGTTTTACACATCTGTGTAATGTACGAATGTATAAAAACACTAAATCAGCTGCACAATTCACACCTTTGACTATATACACCTGGGGCCCTATTCTTGAATCTGTACGCAACTTTACGTATATGCACGTTGCGATTGACGAAAAAGCGTATACGCTATTGATGTTATATTCTTGAGTACTGTTTTGTAGCACTCGCAATGGGAAACGTATACGTTTTCTAATGTGCGGAAATACGTTTGGCAACGTTGTAAAATATATTAGCTTTCTACAAACATCAGGTTCAAAAACGTAACACCCGACAGCGGAATTGAGCGGAACGAATGGTAATTCGTACCGGTAAAAGTTATTACGTTGAAAAGGTAATTAATTGAATCACATTTAATTAGTTTTCTTCTGTCTAGCTAATACAACTAAAAAAATGTATGTTTTCAAAAACTTTAAAAATATATATAAATTTCTTATCCTGACAATATTTCTTGTTTTAATTATGTACTTGTAAAGATTTAGATTAGAAAGTCTTAAGCTATTTGTTATTTTAAACAATATATTTTTCTATACTTAAAAAGAAATATTTTTTATAAAGGTAAATATATGTATGTATATACATATATGTATATACATATATTTGTATGATTTTTTAAAACGAAGATATGTGTTTATAAAAAAATATTCTATGTAATTTGTATAATATATTTCTAAAATTTCATTTATGTTATATATTAATTATTTTATAAATGTTTATTGTATAATATACGAGGTGTGATCAAAAAGTAAGGTGATTTTTTGAATTTCGCGCGCTCTGTACACTCTAATTTCAAAATTTTTTTTTTGTTGTGTTGGTACACTCGTCACGATCATATGTTCACAGTTTTAACTATATAGCATGTGTTGTTTTTATGTGAGAGGCATAAAGGTTAGACTCGTGTTTGCGTGCTCGGCGATTTTTTGCTGTTGAAAATAATGGAGCAGAGAATTTGTATTAATTTTTGTGTAAAAAATAGTATTAAGTGTTCAAAAACTCTTGAAATGTTGAAAGTGGCGTACGGTGAGTCAACTTTGAGCAAAAAAATGTTTATAAATGGTATAGGTTATTCCAAGAGGGCCGAGAAAATGTTAACGATGAACCTCGCTTTGGACGCCCCAGCACGTCAAAAACCGACGAAAATGTTCAGGAAGTGAAAGAAATTGTGTTGAAAAATCGTCGAATCACGATTAGAGAAATAGCTGAT
>NW_017299223.1:235514-238111 GCF_001594075.2 Trachymyrmex cornetzi
AATATATGAAAAAGAATCCACAATTAACAAAAGGAAAATTCTCGTCATGTTTTACATTGAAAGATTCTATAAAATTGTGGAATGACATAACTCATATTTTAAATGCAGTTAATGGAACAAGAAAAGATTGGAAAGGTTGGCAAAAGGTAAGAACGTAAAATAATAATGTTATATAAATAAAACAAAAGTGTATATTAAATAGATGATTTTTTTTAAATAGATTATTATTTATATAAAAAAATATTTAAAATTATCTTTTAATGTTTGCTGCAATTATGTCATATCTGAGCATTTTGTTAAATGGGCCTTGTATATATATATATATATATATGTTTTAATGCATGAAAACCTTGCATTAATTATTATGGAAAATTAGATCCTGATGAAATGAGTTAGTTTTTATATAATGCAGCTTATGATGTGATGAACAAAGAATATTGTACACATGAGACTTAATAATGGATAGTGATATTTTCAATGCAGATATATTATCTGAAAGAGATTAAATTTGTCTCCTTATATGTATATATAAGTAAATTTAATTTTAATGTGTATAAGTAAATTTAACTTTAAATGTAATGTTATGCTTTAAAAAAATTTCAGTGTTGGCATGATTTTCAATCACGCAGCAAGAAGAAACATTCAACCATAAAACAGTCTATGGCAAAAACGGGTGGTGGTACAATGAATCCTGAATTATTAACAACACAGGAAGAAGAAGTTTTGGATTTAATGTGTCCAACTAGCATTGGTGGACATCCCGAAATAGAAGAACCTACTGTAAATTTATTACAGGATTCAGATGTAAGATAATAAAAAGTATTATAAACCCCTTTCCAGTAATATACATCCCTTTCCTATCAACCCCTTTCTTGTTGTATCACCAGTTATGAAATATTCTGTGTAATTGTAATAAGAAACATTTATTTGCTTTACAGGAAGAAACAATGGAAGTTGAATTTTTAGATGAAGATGAAGAAAATGTTCTATTACAGGTTTCTGATAGAGATAGTAATGAATACAACATTGTAGCACCTCAAAAAAGAAAAAGTAATGTAGCCAAGGAATATAATGATTTATAAAAAGTAGTAAATGAAAAAGAAAATATTGATAGAACATCAAAGAAATATAACATTGTAAAAGATGATCAACAACGTACCGCTAAATTTGATAAATCCATTGAAGGTAAAATTTTACAAAATAATGTAGATTCTGTACAAAATGTAAAAAGTAATGAGCAAAACCAAATACCATCTGACGAAAAAGGAAAAAATAAATCAAGCAAACAATTGAAAAATACTATTGAAATATCAACTAATCTTAATAACATTTATGAGAAAACGTACGAATTAAAGAAAAGTTATTATGAAAATCAATTAAAATACCAAGAAAGATTTGTGAAAGCTGCTGAAAAATTGACAAATTTTTTGGAAAATAGCTAAATTCAGTAGACTCAACAGTTGAGTAAATATTCAAGTGTAAACACTGAAATGTAATTTATTCATGAACGAACGTTTTGATTCACACTTCGGATGCTTTTCAATGTACAATTAAATAATTTGATTCCAACAAAGTCCTTACGCTTATTAGTATAATCTCCTTTAAAGAATAAGATTTTTGATATGCTAACTGCTCGAACGTTACAAGTCATGTATCATAAATGACTTGTAATGTTCAAGCTTAGTTAGCATATCAAAATTCTTTGTTTATTTCAAAAACGTTTGTTTTAAATTCATGAAAAAATTACACTTCGCACCTACATCCAGTAATCAGAAAAGCATAACCTATTATTTTGATTCAACTCATCGAGCCTTGATTTATTATTACTTATATTATAATAAACAAAATTTATAATTTACGAATATTTTTATTTTGTTTGTATGACTGAAATGTCTGTTATTTAATGTTTAATTCAGTTAAGTATGTATTAAAACATTTATATATTCTTAATATCTGTAATTCAACAATTTGTAAAAATATGACAGACTGTGATGTAACGCACTAAGGCCCAGTTTTACAACTTACATTTAACTCTTAACCGAAGTTCAACTTATTCCTCGTCTCTTTGTAATTGTAGAATTTAAAAAAGATGAGGAATAAGTTGAACTCCGTCAAGAGTTAACCATGAGTTGTGAAATTATGTCTTAAGTGAATGTAATAAGACTGATGATTAGTTAATTTATAAGAATGTGATAGATTGTCGTATATAACATTAAAATGAATATAAAATATAATAAGATTGATGATTAGTACTTCGGAAAAACTATATTCATTACTGGAATAGAAAATGTAAGGTGTATTATATACACTTACCTAATATTTCTTTTAATAGGATTATATGGATACATATTGAAAATAAGTATTTTTTACGTACTAAATGTTATTTGTTTTAAATTACTGTCACATTAGAGGGCTATGAGTCAAAAATTAAAATATAACGTTGGTAATGGTAATAAGAATATAAATATATCAACGCAAGTTAAGCATATAAGTAGTAAGTGGGCCGTCGCTATGGGCCGTCAAAACAAACCCCCTCCACTCGACCTCCGGCGCCAGGTGGGCGTGGCCTAGACGGGACTGTCAGGGAAAATGGTGCG
>NW_017299223.1:239250-239461 GCF_001594075.2 Trachymyrmex cornetzi
TGTTTCCACGTGTTCGAATCGAAGTTGATTCCTTCTGCGTAATTGCCAGTCAATTTGACGATAGGTTCGAAGATTCCCTCCTTCGTTGATTGTAATCCTTCGTGTAATTTCTTCGTATGAGAAGAGTTGAATGGGTACGTCGTAGAAAGTAACAAATATTGTTGCATATTTCGTTCGGTAATATTGTTTATCACACGCGGATTAACGGACA
>NW_017299223.1:242971-243248 GCF_001594075.2 Trachymyrmex cornetzi
GTGAGGATACCGTTCGCTGGCTGGAAAACGCGTTCCGTGAAATCTACGCGTATGCGATACGTTCGTGCGAACCGGGCGATTACGTGGGTTTATTGTTCGATTCACCGAATTTAACGCATGGTCCAGCAGGACTATTGTTTCGTCCGGTGCGTGACTTAACTTCCGAGGACATATGGCAACTTGTGAGTTCAGTAGCTCAAAGTGCCGGAGGACTCGATATCGTGGAAAATTTCGACGTACGCGTTTTTAACGTTGCGGCACCTGCGGGACGTGGTGG
>NW_017299224.1:0-1454 GCF_001594075.2 Trachymyrmex cornetzi
ATTTTCTATTATTAATTTAAAATTATTCTAAAAAGAAAGTTTTAATTCATTATTTAAGTTGAGATTCATCAGTTCCATTCGTATCGTATAGTTAATAGTAGGAACACTTCTGAGATGAAGCGGTACGCGCGTTGTTTACAAGCATCCGACGATTCGTTGTTAGGCAATGTGCGGCAAGAGGGGAACAGTGGGCGTCGCCAACAAAATCGAGCCGAAATATGCAACTAAATCCCAGCTCTGTTATACAGGGTAGACCAAAAGTCTGGATACACCCAAATATTTCATAAACGATGCATTATAGAAAAAAATATTTCTCACAAAAGTTCTAAGGCTTAAAAAGACGCATTCAACGATAGTAGTTATTTGACCTAGGATGGCATTGTTAAGGTCAGGTCAAGGTCAACATGAATTTTTTAAATGAACCCCCCCCCCCTTTTTCATTACATATTCTTGTAGCTTATCTCGAGAGCTTTTCAAAATGTTATAATTAAGTTCATTTTCATTATATATTTTGAGAGTTATAAGGCTTGAAGGTTATAGTACCGCCGACATTAACATTACGCAAGGTGTCTAAACGACGGTTTCATTTTTACAATGAAAATTTATTTTTATAAAAATAAAAATAAGAGAAACAATCTCCAATGACCTTGATCTTAACAAATGTTATTCAGGACATGATACTGAACAACATTTAAGAGGTTTTAGCTGTTGGTCGGACATCTTGGGTAATGCTAATGCCGACGGTACTGTAACTTTCAAGCTTTATAACTCGCAAAGTACTTAATAAAAATGAACTTAATTAGTGTTTTGGAAAGCTCTGGAGGTAAGCTACAAGAATAAAAAGAGAGGGGGTTTCCATTTAAAAAATTCATGTTGACCTTGACCTGACCTTGACAATGCCATCCTAGGTTAAATAACTACGATCGAATGAGTTTTTTTAAGCTTTACAACTTTTGTAAGAAACATTTTTTTCTAAAATGCATTGTTTAGAGAAATTTGGGTGTATCCAAACTTTTGGCAAACACTGTATATTAATATTCACGACTAAATATAATTAAGGCTCCTGACTAATCGCGGCAGCCATGTTGGAATCGTGACGTCAGAAGCGAGGAATGACCCGTCAATTTATACATAATGCCATTTGTAAACAAAGACAATTTGGATGAAACGAAATGACGAGATTGCTTTAAAACACTAGCAAAAATCGATGACAACTGTCCTTTCCTCCCTTGATAGTCAGTAAATGGTCGTGAAAGATTCGTAAAGTGAGCCTATATTCTGGCAGAAACACACGGTTTAACAGCTGTTGAAACGAGTTAAACATACACTTTTATGTACAAAATTCCAAGATAGCTTTAGTTGTCAGCGAAAATTACAACTTTTAGAAGTACGAAACAAGTCACATTTTCACAATTAAGCAAATAATAACGAAATGGCATCGTGCACAAATTTCG
>NW_017299225.1:0-2388 GCF_001594075.2 Trachymyrmex cornetzi
GAAAAAATCGAAAAAAAGTTTCAGATTCGTTAAAAATTCACTTACTTTTGGATCGTACAACTGTCACCTCAGATATATATTTGCTTGATATAAGAGCTTTAGAGTCCATATCTTGAAAATAAGCGTGCAGCTGAGGTCACATTATTGAAACGAACGATACCGAGTTTGTAGAACTAAGATTGAAAGTCTAGAAAAGAAATATTTCCACCGAATAGAAAGTACACGTATACAGGTGCTTTGCGAAGACTGGGACTGTCAACAGAGCCGAAATTCCGTGTAGCAGTAGTTGCGCGGTCTTGCGTTAGATGGTGCTGGCATATGTTAAATAAGAACAGATGTATGCGTTTGAGTAAGACAGAATGATATATATTATATAATATAATGTAAAAACTAAATCAAAGATGTCACCACTATTATCGAAATTGGAATTAAAAAAGTCTGTACAAGGTCTATCGACCTTGATTGAGTTGGGTAATCGGTTTAGCATCCCCTTAACTGTGATATTATGTATATCTCAAAATTATATTTTAATAAAAGGTGTACTTTTAAGTAATATTTAAACAGGAGATGCTTATATGTTCAAATAACATGTAAAACTATATTTATTTGAATAAAGACACTTTTTATCCTATATTTTAAATTTTCTTTATTGAAAAATAATGTTAAGTTTGTCTTTTGTTCATTAATATTTATGTGCAAAATGCTGTAAACATAGCGAATACAATATATATTTATTTTTTTAAATGATAGTTTTAAAAATTTAGCGCTAACATATCTCGTAAAACCGTTCCTTCGCGTGTAAGTTGTTCTGCAGATTTACTTGAATATCTTCAACTATGTTAGCCACAACAAAGTTTCGTCCTTCTTCTTCATACATATTTATTAATTCATCTGGGTGGTTTAAGCATATGTTATGCAAAACACAACACGCTATTATTGTAGCTGGAATTAAGTCTATTCTGTTCATATCTAGATACTTGAGGCGACGAAATCGACCAAATAATAACGCAAAACTCTTTTCGATGACTTGGCGAGTTTTTGCATGAGCTGTATTAAAATTCTTTTGCCGTCTTGTTAAATTACCTCGGTCTATATAAGGTGATATACACCATTTTTTATTCGGGTAAGCTTTATCCCCAATAATAAAATTATTTTCTTTAAAGTTATATTTGAATTATTAATAAACTGTGTGTAAATATCAGAATTCTTGAAAATTCGCACGTCAGAGACAGAACTGGGATAACCAGTAAAACAGTCTGTAAACTTCATCTTATCATCACAAATACCTTGCAACGTAATACCGTAAAAACATTTTCTATTAATATATACTTCAGCATTTTCTTTTGGTGCTTTTATAGGAACAAAAGTTCCATCGATGGCACCTATAACTCCTCTAATTCCAGCAAAACAAGAAAATCCCTGTTCGATCCTTATAGCTTCATCTTCCGTTGGCCAAACTATCATTTTAGGAGCAATTTTATTGAGAGCTTTTATTACTCTAACAAAACAAGCAAAGAGGCTTGATTTGCCCACATCAAATCTTGAAGCAATTGATCTAAAATAAAAAATGTTTATTAATTATACTGTAAACGAACTTTCAAATTACTAATTATAAAAGAATCATCTGGACTTAATCAATATATTAAAAAATTATTAAAGGTCGATTTATATTATCTAGGCAGATCCGTTTACAAAGCATATCCGTTTCAATAAATATTAGCATTTTAAATAAAACTATTTATACTAACAATAATGTAGATACTATATATAATGTTGATACGTTACAGGTAGTATAAACAGTTTTATTTAAAATGTACTAATATTCGTTTGATCAGAAATAATATGGATATACTATATATAATATGGATATATATCTGTCCAGATAATATAATAAATTTACTTTTATGCATAAACTGGAAAAAAACGAATTTATTATTACTATTTAATTATATCCAATAATATTGTGCAATAAATTAAATTATTATTAATAACCTATAACTATCAGGGGTGGCTAGTATCCAAAGGACGGAAAGAATTTGCTTCTGTGCATCTATTGTTTGTCGACCACTGGAACGAGAAGTTTGTAGATGTGGTGAGATTAAACCATATAACCACTCAAACGCTTCTTGTGTTATTCTGAAGTGTGATTGAAATTCCTTTGGAGTACTGTTTAATACTGTATGCTCAATAAAATATTTTATTCGAGATGGAACATTTTTTTCGGAATTTAATAATTTTTCAGCGTATAATTCTATTAGTTCCTCTTCTTCAGAATCATTATCAGACTCGATATCTCTCAAAAAGAATATTTTGTACAATGTAATAACACCTTGTATTACAAAATTCTCCATTATACTTTTTAACTATAAAAATTAATAACAAAATAAA
>NW_017299227.1:0-957 GCF_001594075.2 Trachymyrmex cornetzi
GATGTAGCCGTATTAATACAGCCATTTGTTTGTAGTCATTATAAATTGAGAGATTTGAATTCTTAAAATAATGAATTTAATAATATAATTGAGGAGATGGTCGGAATAAACACTGATACAATTGTAAACAGTTTTCCCCCGAACCCTTTCCAATTATTGTGTAATATTACTGTATTCTCATTAGTTGTGCCAATACTGAGTAGGAAATGGACAAGAACTTGATAGTGTTTTATTTTGTCCATTTCATGAGCACTTGGCTTGCTTGTTAATCAATTTAATTAATTTATCCATTATTTGTTATGTTTCTGTTTAATAAAGGGATTCATCTTTAGGCAGCTTTTATACAGTAACTGCAAACAAAGCGTTATATCCCGATTGGAATCCTAAGTAGTTTTCCTTCTCAGTTACTAGAGAGAAGTTGGTATAACAGTTTAGTAACTTCTCAAAAAATGCATGTAATTTTCACCAGGGAAAGACACAATTCTACTGAGGCCCTTTATCCGGCAAGTAGATTTTTGATATAATATTGATCGTTATAGAGAAGTATTGTAATATGCAACTTCTTAAAGATATTACATAAATTCATTACATAAATTCCTTTAATATTGTATTCTTTTACGTGTACCACAAAAGTAGCAGGTTATTTTAATTTGTATTGAAACCAAGATTTTGTAATTAGGCTTTTATTCCGCCCATCACCTCCATAGATATGAAGTACTAACAATAAGTAGACATTGTGTTACGCATCGTAATATGTTGTTAATATTTTTATTATAAACTATAGTAAAAATAATAATAATATATAACGATATGTAACATAATGAAAATAAACAGGAAATACAAAAGTTATAATATACATTGAACAGTAATTTTTGTAAATTATATATATCAAACTGGGCACTGTCCATATTAACAAGTATTAAAAGTTTATTCTGAGAACATTTGTAAGAATAATGT
>NW_017299228.1:0-1047 GCF_001594075.2 Trachymyrmex cornetzi
ATATATGATGAGCTCAAACAATAAATCCAAGAAATCCAATAGTAATTATAGCATAAATTATTCGTAGGGATCCGAAAGTTTTTTTTTTCCTCTTTCATTTATGATAATATGAGAGATTAAACCAAATCCGGGGAGAATAAGAATATAAACTTCAGGGTGACCAAAAAATCAAAATAAGTGTTGTTGTTAAAGAATTGGGTCACCTCCTCCAGAGGGATCAAAGAAGGATGTATTTAAGTTTCGATCTGTTAATAATATAGTAATAGCTCCGGCTAAGACTGGGAGAGATAAAAGAAGTAGGATAGCAGTGATCAGAATAGATCAAACTAAAAGGGGAATTTTATCTATAAATTTTTTTTTATGTATATTTAAAATAGTGGAAATGAAGTTAATAGCACCTAAAATGGATGATATTCCTGCAATGTAAAGAGAAAAAATAGTTAAATCTACGGATGGACCTCTGTGAAATATATTTGAGGTTAAAGGTGGATAAAGAGTTCAGCCTGCTCCCGTGCCTGATGAAATAAAATTTCTTATGATAAGAAGGGATAATGATGGGGGTAGAAGTCAAAATCTTATATTATTTATACGTGGATAAGCTATATCAGGTGATTCAAGTATTAGAGGAACTAAGAAATTTCCAAATTCTCCAATTATAAATGGTATTACTATAAAAAAATTATAATAAAGGCATTGTTAGTAATTAAGGAATTATAAATTTGATCATTATTAATAAGATTACCGCATGATCCTAGCTCTAATCGAATAATTATACTTATTGCAGAACCAATTATTCCTGATCAGATTGCTAATAGAAAGTATAAAATTCCAATATCTTTATGATTTGTTGAAAAAAATCATTTGTTCATAAAAAGATTATTGGATAAAAATTTTAAAAATGTTATGTCTGATTAAAGTGATAAATTGTAAATTTATTTAAGAGAAGAAAAATTCTTTAACATTAGTTTTTAATATTTATTAAATTAGGTTATTAAAGAAAATTAAATAAAGTAATTAGAAGAGGGAAGGAAAGAAATATATATTATA
>NW_017299229.1:0-521 GCF_001594075.2 Trachymyrmex cornetzi
CATTTCAATGTACACTTGAAAAATGTATATTTCGAATGTAATTGTCAATTGTTAAAATTCTACGTAACTAAGAACAAAAAGATCTGCACAAGTCAAATAGTCTTAAACAAATTTTTTCAGCAGCAAAAATTTCGATAATTTTTTAACAGCAAATTCAAATTTTTCTTAACAAATTGATACCAGAAATAACTCTTAATCTTAAAAATTAGAGCCACAGTGATGTTTTGAAAAATAATGGTTATCTTGGCTCCTAATAATCGAAGGGTAATTTTTTTTTTAATTTGTAGAAAAATGTCAGCTATCGAATGTTTCAAACGGCTATTTGATATGATGCATATTAACGGAATTATTCCATTTTTTATACGAAAAAAAAAAATCACTTTTTAAAATCGTTTTAAAATAGTTTAACTGCAAAAAATCGTTTTGTTACTAATTGTACGCGATAGTGCAACTCTTGAAAAAAAAAGCACTCCTGCAAATTGCTGTGCGACTGCTCAAAGATGAAAAAATTAAGTTTTCCG
>NW_017299230.1:0-575 GCF_001594075.2 Trachymyrmex cornetzi
AACAAAAAGAAAATTAAAAACTAGAATTAAAGAACATAAATCCGACATTAGAAAATCTAATAACCATTCTGTTGTTTCTCTACATCAACTTGAGTATGGTCATCAGATAGACGGATAATATTAATATTTTAGATTCAGAACATTCGTTTTATAAAAGATCTATCTCGGAAATGATTCATATCAAAAAACAGGGAAATGGTATTAACAATCAGAATGATACAGACAAATTACCAAACATCTATCTACCTATTATTCAATCTTTTTCTTAATTTATTTTATTCTGTTCTTTTTCTTTTTATTCATATTTTTAATTTTATAATAATAATCTTGTTACTCTTTTATGTATATTCTTTTCCTACTTCTGCCCCAATAGAATGTTTTTCCTTCTCACATCACTTTTTTTCCTTTCTCTCTTAATTTTGTATATCTTCTGGCTGAGTTGTGTATATATATCTCTGATTTCAACTTGAGAGAACATTATACGACAATTTTTTTAAGAATAACGAGATAAAGATATATCTTCCACGATCGAATCTACCGTTACTAGTTTTCAAGATATAGGTGAGACTACAGTT
>NW_017299231.1:0-818 GCF_001594075.2 Trachymyrmex cornetzi
TTTTTTTTCGAGTATCATTATTCGAGAACTTCTCTATAAACATAATTTTTTACTTCGTTAAGTCGATTATTATTTTCTAAATAGACTTTTAACGATTCCCAAGAACGTACTAGTGATAATGCTACGTACAATTGTCCATGATTAAAAACATTTTTTCGAAGATCTACTGCAACTTTTTCAAAAGTCTGTCCTTGTGATTTATTTATAGTCATGGCAAATGCTAATTTCACCGGAAATTGTCTTCTCTTGAAAGTAAATGGATATACATTTTCACAATATAAAGTAATACGATTTAAAAAAACAATTTCTCCAATTTTATTACCTGTTAAAATTTCACATTGTAATAAATTATTATCCAAATTTAAAATTAACAATCTAGTACCATTACACAAACCTTCACTGATATTAAGATTTCTAATAAGTATAATAACTGTGTATTTTCTCAAACGTAATTTATGTGGTGGAAGACACGTTGGATTTAAAGAATTGAGATATTCTATCATAATTACTTCTTGTATATTATCATTATCAGTTGTTTCAAGAGTATCCACACTTGTATAAATTTTCTCTGTCGTTTCATCTAACAAAGTTACTACTTTTTCATTTATTTCATCAACATCGTTATTTCTTGCTGATAATATAACATGATTAGCCATAGTTTTATACTGTTTATATGTTATAATATCTCCGTACATGTTTTTTATCATATCTGAATTAATATTTGCTATACATCTTTTTGGAATTTTAACATTATTTGTATGATCGTTTAATGTACCATTACCTACATCTAGTAAAAATTGTGCAAATTCTTTTTCCTG
>NW_017299232.1:0-840 GCF_001594075.2 Trachymyrmex cornetzi
TAATATAAATTTTATGTATAAATTTTAAATATAAATTTGAATAATATAAATTCGTATATTTACATTTACGTAAAAAAATGTTAATACTTAGGGGAGGGGGGTAATTGTTTGTGACAAATTAATAGAAGTGCAACGCGTCTAATAAATTAATAGAAGTGCAACGAGTATACCGATGTTAAACATATTCTTTTTCACTGATTTATTGCTTGTTACTAAAAATAGTTATTCATTATAATTAGGGCTCAGACGTTCGTGTAATCTCCCACATCGCGCGCAAAGCATCTATGCGCACAGTAAGCTGAATGTGAATAAATTTTATCTCACTTCAGCGGACGCCTGACTGGTCCGATTCATTCACACGCTACAGCGCAACGGTACTTCGTGCGCGAGATGGAAAATCATATCAAGTCCGGGCTCTAATTATAATTATTTGGTCTTAAAAAAATCTGAAAAAATTCATGAAACGTTTGTCAACATTATAGTTGATGATTTCATAACTACTTTGATAAACATTGTTTATTAAATATTTTATTTTTAATGATTTTGATGACTTTGAATAAAAATAAAAGAAAAAGCTAGTTTTTTCTTGTCTCTTTAAATGTTTGTAACTTTTTATCAAAAAATCCTTTTAAGATTGCTCACTTCAAAATGAAGAATTGAAGAAAAAAAATAGTGCAAATTGATATCTGCAAAAAAGTTTAATGAACATGTCAATTTGACACGTCTGTACGAAATTTTACTTGCTCGACATTTGGTAATTTACTGTTTTTCAGAATATCCCTTTTACCACCTATTTTTAATAACAAGCTTTGCAACCAAAATTCAGAATAATTTTTTGCA
>NW_017299233.1:0-421 GCF_001594075.2 Trachymyrmex cornetzi
TTTTTCTGTACAAGCTGATTCGCCGCCAGCGGTCTTTTAAATTGTTTCCTCTCCAAAGTGTAAAATCTAGTAATGTTCAGGCAAGCTTCTGCCGCGCCTAACGCACCACAGTATGCCGTATCGAGCATTGTTTAAGCAACTGAATGGTCCCTTTATCAAGTTCTATTATTAGATATCCTAAGCTACGCGGAATATAATCGTAATTAATCCGATCATCTCGTTTTTTGTAGTTATTGACTTCATTTTTAATATCTATATCGTTTAAATTTCAAACAATAATGATAATCACGGTTATAATAATAATAAATAGACAATTGTGTGATAGTACCTAATAGTCAATTAATTAAATAAGGCTATAACTGCCTTGACCAGTATAAAACACTGAGTTTATTGCATTTTCTGGAAAAAATAAGATAAAATC
>NW_017299234.1:0-2542 GCF_001594075.2 Trachymyrmex cornetzi
CCATCCGTTCCTTCCTACCAATCCAGCTCCGATCGTGCGCCAACCACGGCGTTGTAAATCCTTTATAATCCTTTATCCCACGACGAGCCAATCCTTTGCCTGAATCTTTACAGCGCAAACCACGGCGACGTAAAGATCACTTCCTAGTGAAAATTCCAACGAGCGCCTTTTCGGCGTCGAGGTCTTTTCGCACTCTCTTTTCGTTCCGATCTGCCGCCATTACAATACGTTCTTTCTGAAGCAGATGCCAAAGAAGAAACGTACGCGCGGCAAGCGAGGGGGTAGACCCATCTCAAGGAGCTGCAACGAGAGCTCCTTGTTACGGGCAATTTCAACCCTTCAGCTCATTGGAGGGAGGATACAGGGGACGCCAACAGACCCTCCGCCAATATTACGGACACGACTCGCGATACCTCCGATACACCATACACTGCCGGTGAAAACGTCACCTCCAAAATCGCGAGGACCGCTACGCCGCCGTCGCGGACAAAACCGCCTCCATCTCCGCCCCACGTGGCGCCCACTCGGAAGCCTACAAGGCCGATCATCATTACTTCTAAACCACGCGTAATTAGTAACACAGCGTGTACTCTTAACATTAAAATCTTATAAATCATAAATATTTCTATTCTTATTAAAAGCCTTTTATTTCCTTCCACATCCTTCTCATCACACAAGAGAGTGTAGATTAGAGAGACAGCGAGATGAAGCATAACTGACGCTTCCTCTAAACTCTCTATTTTATTTTTATGAGAAAGGACCTGGAAGGCTAATTACCTTTAAATTCAAGTATTTTCGTAGAAACATACATATAATTCTCGACAATCGTGCTCAATTCCGAGCACTGGTGACAGCTGCCCGTAATAATAATAAAGACACGCGTCTAAACACCACAACGAAGCCAAGGCTTCACCCCGCGCGCCCCGCTCCGCGCTCGCGTTCCCGCGAACACGTGTCGCGTCTCGAGACCGTCGAAAACTCGCGCTCAGGACGTAACAATCCTTTATTTCATTATTACAACAAAAGGTTAATTTCGTAATACTATAGCTATTAACATTTAAGACGAATGATGATATTTAATTTCAAATTCCCGCTGTCTGCCTTTAGTATGCCACATTCCCTGTAGAGGCAGGTTATGCGCCCTTCTTGGTGTTAATAACGCCTTTTCCAAAGAAAAGGAAATTAATGTAGAACTTGTTGCACTGTTTCGTAATGTTGTTGTATATATCATTGCAAATATTTCAAACGGAGAATAAATTGAGCTACTTCAACTCGTATTTTTTATACCATATTATCTATTATCTATTAATACCATAGCATATTATAAAAGCAAGGATAATTCGTATTTTGTAACGTACAATGGAATGCTGTCAACAACAGTCCAAGATGATATGAAAATTTAAATACTTTTTCAAGATTTACCAAAAAAGTGATAGTTTAACAACTCATTTTTTGGTTTTTTCGATTTTTGAGACAGTTTTTAAATGGACACTATATTTTTTTATCATATCATAAAAAAGTACATTTCAAAACGAAAAAAATCACCCCGGATAGAAGTCCGTACGATAATTCCCTGAAGGACAAATTTCGTTTGAAAAAAATTTGAAAAAACGAAAAAACGCGATTATCTCGTAAACCTCTGGATTTTTTGGTCTGAAAAAAATTGTGTAAATTTAGGGTATAAAAAGGTTTATTTTCACCAATTTTCATCAAAATACAATTTTTTTTACGGACATGAAAAATAAAAAACGAAAATCCCGGTTTTTTACATTTTTCTTATAAATTTTGAGGTTATGTGACAAAATCATTCAGACAAAAGTTGTAGATTTTTTTGAGATCTACAACTTTTCTGTGCAACACTTTTCTCTACGACTTCAACTTTCGCCGAAAACCTTAATAATACCGAATTCCCCCCCTTTACGAATTCCCCCCTTTCACCCCCCCAAAATCCACCCCCCCATGACCCCTGCTCACGCATTAATTTTTTTTACGCTTATTGCACCCCACTTTACCACTTCCAACTCTCATGGCCCTGTTTACAATTTTTTCCTCGGAAAAGTGCAATTCGACTGGACTAATAATTAAAGGAATCATTTATATTATGTAAAAAAAAGCAAACCATTCCATTTAAAAAAATGGAGGTGATCTTGAAATCTCCGAGCGCCTCCACTCATAGAAAAACTATTACTAATATATTGTACCCCTCTTGATACTTTATACAAATTCGATAAATTTATCATTTCATATCTCTGAAATAGCGGAAATATTCTAAGAGGAGAGAGTTACTGCCCTACTATATACATATATAATAGAATAAATACGTAGAGGAAAGGCCCCTTTTATGAGATACCGAGTTCATTTTGAGTAAATGCTAAAAGTTTATAGGCAGAATTTTAAAAAATAATATAATACATTTTTACATGTGCGGTCAGCTCATTTGCCTTGTGACCGATCATATACGAGACAATAATAAATAATATTAAACTATTATAATTTAAATTGAGAATATTTAACTTTTTTAATTATAACACATTAACATATA
>NW_017299234.1:2571-2896 GCF_001594075.2 Trachymyrmex cornetzi
CGAAAAATCGATAGTAAAGCGCAAAGTACGTTAGTATTGCAATTAAAAAACTTTATTTAATGTTTCTAAAATACAAACAAACACAGTCAGCGCACGTGAAAAATGAGCATGCGGTAGATACCCAGAATTCGTTTTCAGATACCCTGGTAGCAAGCTGACGTCAAAATGACGTTATTTGATGTCAAAATGACGTCCTTTGACGTCAAAATGACGTCAAAATGACGTAGCTTGCTACTTGGGTAGTTGGAATCAAGCATCGCAAATATACAGGCACTCAACGTTCATTCCGGTTGTCTTTTTTATAATTGTACAATAACATTTATAT
>NW_017299234.1:2936-8278 GCF_001594075.2 Trachymyrmex cornetzi
TACCGGCAGCAGCGATCTCCGAGCGCTTCGGTTGCTCTCGGGAAGTTTCGGCGACGGTCGGAGCCGAGCGTGGGGATAGTTTTAGAGAGAGTTAGCGTGACCGCCAACGTGATCGGCAGAAATCTTGTAACAGCAGCGTTCGTCTAAGAATAAAGTTAAAAGGTGTTTCGAACGTGTGCATTTCATATCGGAAGATCTTTTCCTTCCTCGCTCGAAGCAGTAGACAGAGGCTTCAAGCAGTACTTCTTGATCCAGAAGACCACGTTCCCGTTGGGACAAAGACCGGGAAAACACGTGGAGCCGACGTTATCGCAGATTCACTGACGCAGCCCGCCCAAATCATAAACAACGAGGTAATCATTAATAATATTAAACTACTATAATTTGAATTGAGAATATTTAACTTTTTTAATTATAACACATTAACATATAAATTTATTTAAAATTAATAATATTAAAAATGTAAGCATGTAATATACGCTTCGAAATGTAAGAAATGCATGGAAATGTAAGCATGTAATATAATTATAATTCCGTTTGTTCAGTTCATGTTGATTTTTTTTCTGAAAGAAAAATATGATTATATTACTATTTATTATATGGAGTATACTTATCTATGTAGCATATTTCTTTTAAAATTTGATACTAAGTTAAGTTAGTTATTAGTTATTATATAGTTATTATACTTAATTTTATTTCTTAAATAATTGTTTTGTATCTTCCGTCGTAACTTTATTCACCTTAATCGTCATCCAGTTTTCTTTTTTTAGATGTTTCGACGGCATCTATTAATTTCAATATAGACATCTTTCCTCCTTTAGAAATTATATTTTGTACGTCATTCACGATCAAATATGGTGGAGCAGCTACAAAATTAACATATTATATATGTATATAGGGTAAGGTTGCCGATATCGCACCGGCTCCTAGATCGCACTACCTCGCCTAAAAAATCAGTTATTTTATTCACACACTTTCTTACGGATTATTTATAAACTACAAGGTATTTCAACGCTGCTGCGTTACATTTGTGACATGAAATGCAGTAGGAGCCTCGTTATTTATGTAAATAAAAAAATCGTGATAGCGTTGCTGTTTTTCAACATATTTCATAGCAGAAATATAAAAAATGTAAGTTAAATAATCTACTTTTCTACAATTTGTCGTGTTTGGAACACTATTAGAATTAGATTAATTGAATTAAAATTTTTTTAACAATCTTGTTTGTAAATTAAATAAATAAAGTTTTATAAAATGCTACTGTTTCCTAAATCACACCACAATGTAGTGGCCTAAATCGCACCGTGCATATGGCAACACGGGACGTACACATAACCACAATGCATGTCGGTGCGACATAACCATAACCTCTACAATAAGCATGTACGTTTGGCGGACCAAAGATCTTTGAAATCATTTCTTTCAGGTGAGTGAGGTTCACAGATAATTTCTACATATATTTTACTTATATTTTTTACATTTTATTTCTTTTTTTATTATGTAAAAATACATATTATAAATGTATATTGTAATAGAAGTGCGATTTCAACAACCTATGGTGCGATTTAGACAACGTATTTCCAAAATCGCACTATTTACAAGTATGTAAAAAATCTTCATTTAAAATATTATAATAATAGAAAAAAAATCTGAAAAAATTACATATGAAAGGGAAAAGCTTGCAGTTTATTACGCCGCAAAAAAATTGAGAATATCCTTCTTACTTTCCGAGTTATAAGCCATTATATGAAAAGTGGTGCGATTTCGGCAACCTTACCCTATATATATGTATGTATATACAGTATAATGTAACATGGAATTGTAGTTAATTATATGGTGCGGAGTAAGAGTATGACGGCGGTGTGTGTGTGTGTGTGTGTAAGAACACATATTATAAAATTAATTTAAAATTTTTAAAATTAAGTTATGAAATACGAAAGTGATTAAAAAAGAGTTTTACTTGAATTTTCCATAAGTCCTGTGATTTCAATTTTATCGCCTTTCTCTAATTTTAATTTAGAATATTCTTTATTATTAAAATTCGTTATTTGAACTTGTAGCTTGTAAGTTCCATCAGAAATGGAACCACATCCTATATTTTTATTTAATTTAGTATTGAACCTTTCTGCA
This sequence comes from Trachymyrmex cornetzi, assembly GCF_001594075.2. Taxonomy (NCBI): domain Eukaryota; kingdom Metazoa; phylum Arthropoda; class Insecta; order Hymenoptera; family Formicidae; genus Trachymyrmex; species Trachymyrmex cornetzi. Next base: position 5,067 of record NW_017299234.1, read on the forward strand.
AAATTTGTTTTAATATATCCTTCCAAAGCTGTAAAGAATATGCAAAATTAAAAATATAATAATTTGTAAATATGTTTTTTTTAAGTTAAAATTAATATAACTTACTAATATATTTTGATGAAGTATTTAAAACGTCACATAATGGTATTCGTTTTGAAGTAATTTGCTCACATTTTGGTTTATATCTTCCTAAATCATTGATTACTGTATTTTTCCCGATTAATAATTCATATGTTACATTACCATTATTAAATGTATCAACTTTAGGCTTTCTTGCTTGTACTCCATCTAAATGAGTAACCTATTCAAATGTACATTAATGTTATATAATATTATTACACACACACACACACACACACACACATACACACGTAATGAATAATTAAACTGATGACAAAGTGTTATATAAATATTACATGATTTGATTCAATCAGAGGTTCCACGCGATCAGCCTCATCGTTCCAAGCAACAACCTGTATTTTCCTCGCGGTCCCATTACTTATAAAGAATTTTAAAATTTTATACTGTTGATTTTTACCAACTTTGCGAAGACCTTCGATACCGTCAACATAACCGACTATTTCGCTTGTAAAAATTATATAGAATTATTATTATTGATGTTGATAGTATTATTCTTATTACTGTGCAATGAAAATATGATTTAAAATAATATGTAATTTATATGTATATAGTATTATATGTTTGTACATTATAATGAAATATTTACATAGTTGAATCAAACATTTCGATTTTGTTGTCTATTATTTCATTGGATGTTAATTTATTTGATAAATTTTCTGTGTTTTCTGTATTTTTTGAACATCCTGCATTTTCTTGTAATAAATCGTCGATATTTTTTAATAAGTCATCTTTAAATTCCATTTTGTCTAAAATACATTTATTTTTTTTTAAATGCTTAATGTTTAATTGGAATCTAAATATGTTTACATATTAATTTTAATGTATTATTAATTTTAATTTGTTATAAACTATTTGAATTTACTTTAATATACAGAATGATCTGAAATTCGAGGAATCAGAGTATAGGACATGATACTTTATACTGAAACAATCAAAATTTTTCCTTTAACAAAATTGCGTCCGATAAATAATTTTTTTCACTCATTTGTTAACTTCAACCTGCTCTCCTGCAAAAATTACTCATCGGACGCAATTTTCTAAAGGAAAAAGTTGTTTTTGTGCTAAAACGAACAATTTTTTCCCGTAATAAAATTTGATAAATAATTTTTGCGTTTACTTGTATAACTTCGACCTGATCTCCTGCAAAAACTATTTGTCGGACGCAATTTTGCTAATGAATATGTTGTTTGTTTTAGCATAAGTACACACAATACATAAGAAAATAAACCAATTAAAGTCCTTTATTTCCTTCCTTTCCACGAAATAAAGGACTCTGATTGGTTATTTTTCTTATGTCTCATGTTGTATGCGTTATGCAAGAGTCTATTCTACCCGCTCATGATTGCAAATATTATAGGGCATTCCACTCAAACTTGCATAGGCGCATAAACATATGCATAAAGAAAATCATCCAATGGTAGTTTATGTTTGTCTGTACGACAGAAATGTGATTAGATAATTTTCTTTATGTATATGGTTATGCGGCTCTGCAAGTTGGAATAGCCCTAAAGGCTGCAGCAGACACTCTTGCATAACGCATAATTCATAGTGCATAAAGGAATCAACAAATCAAAATTCTTCTTTTCCATGGAATGGGAGGAAAGGAAAGATTCTGATTAGTTGATTCACTTATGCACTATGCGTTATACGTTATGCACAAGTGTGTGCTGCGGCCTTTAAAATAAAAGAAAGCAAGGAAGCGTAAGAACTGGAAGAGTTATATGTAAGTTACCTTTTTCTAACTTCTTTCTCTCTTCCTTTTTTTAAATTTCTTCTTGCCTTCCTTCTTTTCTTTCGTCCTTCTTTCCTACCTTACTTGCTTCCTTTTTGCTTTTCTTTCTCTTTCAATTTTTTTTTTCCCTATCTTTTCCTTATTTTTCTTTTTGTTTCCTTAATTTTTTAAAACTTTTTCGTTTCTACAAGCGTGTGAATTTGTGAATAACGACAGAATAACAAACAAAATTTGTTTAATTATGTTTAAAATACATAACTTCATATGGCAACGAAATACATTTGAAGTTGAACTCGTATTCAGAACGCGTTTTTATGATGTTGATGCCACAGCACAGACTTTTGCATAACGCATAATGCATGACGCATAAGAGAATCAGCTAACCATTGAACCAGTGAACCAACAATCAGCCACCCAATGAACCAACATCTAGCATAATGTCGCCATATTGATTTACGTAAATTTTCATTGATTCAGCAGTCTTAAGCGGGGAGTACAGACTCTTGCATAACGCATAACACATAATGCATACATTGAGAAGAAAATGCTATTGATTCAATTAAAGTCTATATTACGAGCTGTCACTGACATAAGTAATTAATAATTGGAAACGAGGCAAATAAGAGTCGTATGTAATCATCAATTAACTAAGAAGTGATTAACACATTCAAGTTTATAATTATCCAGTAAAGAAGTTCGTTTGAAATATAAATTGTGTAATTCTAATTATAAGTATAACATGTTTCGGTTCTACATTACCGCTGCCATGATTATATCGTCAACATACCTATAGTAAAGGGGCGCAACTAAAACTTAATCAAAGACAAAGCTCTACTCTCCAATTTACGCATGACTAAATCCACTAAATGCATTATCTTCATTCCAAAGCCTCATGCAGTTCCTCCGTGAATATATATTCAAAAATCAAAAAGACTGATTGGTCATTTGCGTTTGAAATGAATCTAAATGTTAACAGATTAAAAACAAAGAAAAAAATCAGTAATCCAGCGATGATGAGAATTATCGTAGTCTTTTTTAATATTACGACATGACGCAGAACAATGATCGTTAACAAACTTTTTTTTTAACTTTCATTTGTTATTTCACTTTTTTCCTTTTTATTGTGCCGTATAATATCTAAAAAAAAAAACATTACACGCATAAATAAATAACATACGTAAATAACATTACATGCATTACTCTATAATTTTTTAAAAATAATATAAGCATTGTTTTATATTTACACTAAACATTTTACATAAATCTTTTTTTTTTTAGATATTATACGGCACAATAAAAAGGAAAAAAGTGAAATAACAAATGAAAGTTAAAAAAAAAA
>NW_017299234.1:11147-12534 GCF_001594075.2 Trachymyrmex cornetzi
CTCCCCCACCACCCATCCCCACCACCCTCCCATTTTTCGCCCTATCTCGCTTTTTTTCGTTCTCTCAACCCCTTTGGTCATCTCTCACCCTCGCCTGCTGAAAGTGTCCAATGGTCACTCAGGGTCGTAATCTTGACAATTATAATATGTGAGTGTTTCTCAATGGGCAACAGTCGCCTGTTGAAAGTGTCCGATGGTCATTTATGTTCGTGACTTTAATAATGTTGGGGTATCCTTTTCCTCCGCCGCCACCCACCCCCACTACTCCACCCTTTTTCGCTCTATCTCACTTTATTTCGTACCCTCGCCTGCTGAAAGTGTCCGATGGTCATTTAGGTTCGTGACTTTAACAATGGTGGAGTATCCTCTTCCCTCGCCGCCACCCACACCCACTACTCCTCTCTTTTTCGTTCTATCTCACTTTATTTCGTACCCTCGCCTACTGAAAGTGTCCGATGGTCATTTAGGTTCGTGACTTTAACAATGGTGGAGTATCCTCTTCCTCCGCCGCCACCCACCCCCACTACTCCTCTTTTTTATACCCTATCTCACTTTCTTTCGTCCTCTCTCGCCCCCTTTGGTTATCTCTCACCCTCGCTTGCTGAAAGTGTCCGATGATCACTTAGGGTCGTAATTTTGACAATGTTAATATGTTCCTCTTCCTCCGCCGCCACCCACCCCCACTACTCCTCTCTTTTTCGCTTTATCTCACTCTATTTCATCCTTTCTCAACCCCTTTTGTCTCGCCTGCCAAAAGTGTTCAATGGTCACTCAGGATCGTGTTCTTGTTAATTGTCGCTGTATCCGCAGTGACAGTGTCCAAAACTTTCAATATAATTTTATGAGGGGCTACGTGAAGATTTTTCTCCTCCTCGCAAACAACAAAAAAGTATATTTATACATCGAAATAAATATTGAAGTTCGTGTTAAAATCGGAGAGACGAAGAAGATATGGTTGCATTCTCACGAGAATAGGCGATGGAGGAGCCTATTCTTTATTTTAAATATATTCTATTGAGAATTCATTCCGTTGCAATTGAAATAAACAAGTAAAATATATGGTCCATATTTCTCATAATTATAACAGTTACATATATACTATTTATTCTTCAGTATATATATATATATATATATGTATATATATGTTGCTTCATTGTAGCTTATACAAGGTTAAGTTACAGGAATCGAAAACATATCCATTTGTGATATTTGTGTATGTTTGTACTCTGAAAAGTATGTGATATAGCCCAAAGCTATCATTAAAATGAAAAGTCTAGCCATGTTCAAAAATGTAAGCAGATCTTCAAAAATGTAAACCTTTAACAATTGAAATAATTATGTAACAATATATATTATTATGAAAAGTAACTGATATATTATTCAAAGT
>NW_017299234.1:13186-23341 GCF_001594075.2 Trachymyrmex cornetzi
GTTCTAGAAGGAAGTGAATATATTATGTGAAATAATCAGTAAAGTTTTTAACTGTATAGCTTGTCTGTAACTGACTCAAGAATTGATATATTTTATTGTCATCATAATATATATTGTCAGATAATCATTTAAACTGTGAACTGGCACCTTTATTAATATATCAGTCACATGTCATGGTAATATATCGTAATATTATCATTAATTTTTAAAGGTTTATATTCACTTTGAACTGACATCTTTGATAATACATCCATTTGTTTTTCTCAATATATTTTTTTTTTAATTTTGGGTTTACATAACATTCGCTCGTTTCAGGCAATAAGACAACGTTTTTTGAGCCATCCATCGAAAGTTTTTTGAAAGCAGGCCGCCATGTTCTTTTTCCGAGTCATTAACAAATTGGTACTCTGGAATTACAAAGTAATTATTTTTCATTGTACGGGCCAGTATAAATTTTAAGTCAAATCTCAATAAACGACTTTTATATCTTATGCACTAAGAATAACATATCGCACTTATTTTCTAGAATGAAATTATAGTCTGTTTTACTTGTAGGTATGTATGTTCGTTTTGAACTCGTATCTTCATTAACATATGAGTTACTTTTCATGATAATATATTGTATAAATTTAGATAATATACACTTTATTTATGTATGTTCACTTTGAACTATCACCTTTATTAATATATCAGTTACTTGTCATGGTAATATATTATCAGATAATCATTTGAATTTTTGAAAGTGTTAACTTTGAACTGGTATCTTAAATAACATATCTATGTTCACTTTGAACTGAGGCTTTGAATAATATATCATTAATATATCAGTTACTTGTCATGGTAATATATCACCGGATAATCATTTCAATTTTTGAAGATGGTAATATATTTTATAATCATTTTGAAATTTTTGATACACATGACGTACGTTCACTTTGACATAATATTCTGACTGATGCTCTTATACACTATGCGGAAGAAGTATACCAGAAGCATGCCTATACACACCAGAAGTCTTTTATTTTCTTCTTTTCTATGAAATAAAGGATATTGATTGGTTGATTTTCTTATGCCTCATGTTTTATGCGTTATGCAAGAGTCTGTGCTCCCCGCTTAAAGAATAAGGACCATTCTATACAAACTTGCATAGCCGCATAAACATATGCATAAAAATAATCATCCAATCGTAGTTTACGTTTGTCTTTATGACAGAAATGTGATTGGATAATTTTCTTTATGCATATGGTTATGCAGCTCTGCAAGTTTGTGTGGAATGGCCCTAATGCATAAGAGAATCAACCAATTTGAATCCTGATAGCATGCAGGATTTTTTTTCATTATATCATAATGACTATTATGGTATACATAATAATCTGACTGATGCTCTTATGCACTACGCAGAAGAAGCATACCAGAAGCATGAGCTGGTTTTTCTGAGCATTCGCTGTAATAATTTCTATGTTCAAACAGTGGCTATTCAGTTCAGGTCTACTTGGAGTAATCGCTGTTCTCTTTGTTGCTTTTCCAAGCGTTGTTAACTGTTACTGGTATTATCTTTCTTCCTTCAATTTTCAATCTTTATCTGCCCTAGCCTCACATCAGCAAAATTATAATGATGACAATAAAAGGAAACTAATAACTGAAAATAAAATACAACACAAAGTACCAATTCTTTATGATAAGATTATAAGATACCATAAAAAGGTTAAATAGATAGATTAAACTTATCTGAAACAATCTTGAAGCCGTCGAAGAAAAAAAGCACATTAAAAACACTTTACTCTTTTCTTCCCAATTTACTATACAATACATTACATGTATTACATTGTTAACCCTTCGATACACAACTATCAATAGCACAATTTCCACCGTTCGCGTTGACAGCTGCTCACGAAGTAAGCGCAACGAGAGAACCAATAGGCAACGCGGAAAAGAGCCAACAATAAACTTCGAGAAGACCGATATATTTCGAGTATCGATTTAACATCTCCTTTTTATAAAAGGATTAAAATTGAATTAAATTTATTTTATACACCATTTTTTAAATAATTTAGAAATAATCAAATTCAATTAAGCAAGAGCAATGCCTATTTAAGGTAATAAGCATCTTATAAGAATATTAATAATTTGATGTTAATAATAATTAGAACGTCATTTTTCAAAGAGACGTGTATATAATTATGATCTAAATAAAAACTAAAAGATAAGAATTAAATCCAATTAATTTATAAATAATTGTTTACATTACCTTCAATTGCGTTCATATTTAAAATATGTTTATTAAAATTCAGATCTTCATTGAATCCTTCTAACACTTCTCCATTTTCTTTTACTTCATTTGTGATTTTTTCATTGTCTGTCACATTACTTTCAATTGTACTAACATTAAAAACTTGTTTATTGAAATTTGAGTCTTTATCGAGTCCTTTAAAAACTTCTGTATCATTTCATTTTCAACTTTTTCATCAACTGTAAATGTCACGTCCGAAGTCGCGTGTTTATCGGGATTGTTGTCTTTCGAGACGCGGAACAAGTTGTGTGGAGCGCGAGCGCGGAGCGGGGCGCGCGGGGCGAAGCCTTGGCTTCTATAGAGGTGATGTTTCGATAATTGTTTACGCGTAATGGGGCAGGCTGCTGTCACCAGTGCCTTTCGTAAAGGCACGAAATCTTTATAATTGATCGGAGATTCCCGAGAAGGCTTTTATATTATATCGGTTTCTTCGAGGACCTTCGTAGAGAAAATAAATTGGAGAGTTAGAGAAGTTGTTAGATTTTATAAGCGCCCTTGCGTGCTGTGAGCACTAGTGAACATGGAGATTATAATCTCTCGAGAGGGCAGCTGTATGATTGGTCATAAGATAACTCGCTCTATCTACTTTCTCCGTTCTGGCGAAGAATCTGGAAGGGGTAAAAGTGAGAGAAGCGTGAATTTACTTTTCTAGGATTTTAATATTATATTTACACGAGTTAATCTCAATGATCCTTGGCTTTAAGCTAGTAATCAATTTGGGGCGGGTCGGTATCCACGCGGGAGCGACGTGTGGGGGAGAATAGATTGGTCTAGGTTCCGGGGCTCGCTTATAATCGGCGTGGAAGGTGGAATCGGCGACCGCGTCCCGTCTGTTTCTCTGGGCGGAGAGGGTGGCGATGACACGGTTGGCGTTGGTCCCTCGTTCTCGGGTCCTTGGTCCGCCAGAGACCGTCTGAGGGCCCGAAGGTGCACCCTCCAACTCCCGCGCTTTCCCATTGGTCGCTTTCTCTTGTTCATCTATCATTTAAGATGAAAAAAAGAAAGCGAGGTATTAACTATAAACGAATTATCTTTTGATGAAAAGAAAAATAAGAGAGAAAACACATTGCTCTCAGGATTATCATACGGAGATAAGAAACCTAATGCAAATAATTTTATTTATAACTTTCGCGAAGCATTGGAAGAAATTAGCAAAAGTATTCAAATAGAAGTAGCAATAGATAATAGATTCGAACAAAAAACAGTGTGAGGTGTATGAAAACGTGTTGAAATTAAAATTATCAGATGAATGCATTGAATATGCTAATAGAGCAAGCCCTGATAATCCTGTCATTGGTATAAAAGGACACACGGCTTTCTCGAAACTTATGCCAGACTTTATTGAAGGAATTGGGATTGATAGAATGCATTGCGTCGATATGGAGGCGTTGTAAAAAAAATATTATTATTATTATGGTTTGATGTTAAATATCGAAACTGTCCTTTCTTTTTACATACCGTCAGTGATATCGTTAATAAGAAGTTAATTGCAATTAAGCCGCCAAAATATGTGCATCGTATGCCGCGTTGTGTACAAGATTTACTTCATTGGAAAGCATCGGAGTTAAAAATGTGGCTCTTTCATTATTCTATTCCAATTCTTGAAGGTGTTTTAAGACAAGATTATTTCAATCATTATCTTCTTCTGGTAGTAGCGATATCAGTGCTAAATTACGAATAAATCACATTTTCTATGATAAATATTGCTTAAGATTTTATAAATAAATTTGTACGTAAATTTGAAAATTTATATGGATTACAATTTGGTTTTATTAATATCCATCAGTTACGAGATAATGTTATAAAATTATGTTATACACTTACCAGATAATGTTATAAAATTAGGACCCTTATGGGTTTTCTCGTGTGTGTGTGTGTGTGTGTGTGTGTGTGTGTGTGTGTGTATGTGTGTGTTTCCAGTATGAGAATTTAAATGGTCAATTTTTTTAAATTGGTGCACGGAACAAGACATATTGAAACACAAATTGCGACAGTTCATGAATAGTTTCTAAAAATGATACGATTAATAGATAAAGTACCGTTAATAGATACGATTAATAGATAGAGACCTCATTCGTACATTTTGTTTGAGTAAAAAACGACAAGTCAGAATTCTAGAGCAAGTATTTCCAAATTGCTACAGTGTTGGCTCTTACAAGATGTTACATAGGTTATCAATTATTATCGTTAATGCATTATGTACTTCAAATTTCTTCGATATTGTCACATATTATTGGTAGTATTTTAGGTTATTGAAAAATGGCAAATTATATGTTTCACAAACGTATAAAGCAGATTTGCGAATTGAATCTTCTGTAACATTGTATGTAATTAATTATAATCTAATACAGGTTGCAAAAATTCAGTGTTTTATAAAAACTATTCATCAAAATTGCAATGAACAATTCTGCCAACATGAGCACAGAGAAAGACACATTATGCAATTGTACAACAAATTATAACTGATGTTGCATTTGTTGCTCGAGGTGATAATTTTATAGCTGATACTAATTTTTTTTTACGTAAATGTTATATAAAACAGAAAATTTTATAGTTATTTCCATTGAAACATTGAAATATATATGCGTATTTATGAAAATTGATGAACAAATGTATATAGGAATACCTGTTAATAAAAAAGAATTAGAATAAATTTATTAACAGTTTTAACATATTAACATCTTTATAATATATGATGCTCGATGGTAGCATCAAATTATTAAATTACTTGTCAATTTAATTAAGCGATTGCTACAGTAGTTTTAATTGCGTTTATTTAGTCCGGAAAAATAATTCGGCGCGCAGTTTGTGCGTGCGTGCGTGCGTGCGTGCGTGAGTGCGTGTGTGTGAAAAAGACTACAATATAGTATATATGCAAGTACATATACAGGGTGTTTCTGAAATAACGCCCACTAATCATACAGTGCTATTTCTAATAAAAAACTGAGTCGAAAAGTCCTGTTATATTTTGCAATTTTCGGGATAGTTAATGTGATATTAATTTCTAAAAATTGCCGAATAAACAGATAAAATCGATGTATAAGACAATTTTAAGTTATCTTTCAGTGTTCTTTGTGAAATATTTTGACGATGTTTCTTAAAGAACTCTTAAAGATATCTTAAAGTAGTCTTATACGGTCAGTTTTAGACATTTTGCTAATTGGATGACTAAAAAAAATATTGCGAAAATTGCAAAATGGTACAGGACTTTTCGACTCGGTTTTTTACTAAGAATAGTATTGTATGATTATAGTGGGCGTTATTTCAGAAACACCCTGTATAGTATATTAGTAATTCAAGATTGAATTATTTAAGCAACAAAGATCCAGCTTCGACCGTAATAGGCAGTTTAAATTTCTAGTATTAATAATTTCAATTTATATATGTATATGGTACACGTGTACCATACTAATACTAATTATTATACTAATATACTAATACTTATACATATATGTATGTATGTGTATTTATTTGAGATATAAATTGAAAATAATAGTACTAATTTCTCCTACAGCTTATATTATTTATTATATTGCACATTTTTAGAAATATTCTTTAATTTCATTAACCTTTAATTGGTAATTAATATTTAAATTATCTGTAAATGAAAAATTAAATATACTGAGAAATTTAATATATTTTTCATTTACTGATATGAATGATATTTCAATTAATCATAATTAAAATATAATCATTAATGTATATGTTAATGAAACATAAATTTTTAATAACTTAAAAATTAAGTGCATTGAAATATAATGTACTATTGATTTATGGACGTGAATGTGAAATATTTTAATTAATCATGATTGAAATAATCATTAATGTAATTGAAATAACTATATTAACAATAAATAAAAAATATATTTTGAGATAAATCTAAATATATATTTGATAAGTCTTGAATACTCAAAGTAGGTGAAAAGTAGGCGCCGTGCGACCAAAGATAGGACTTATAGGAGTAGTAGTATTAATAGAAACTTAAATTTGAATTCAGTAGAACTAATAAGATATATTAAACAGAGGCGAAAGAAAGAAATTAGGAGGTTTAAGAGTAGATATGCAGATCAAGAAGCATTAATGAAGAATAAGTAAGATTTAAAGTAGGTTTTAAATTTCGACTCGGGATACGGCAATGTCGATATGTCCAAATTATACTACGAATTCCAGGTATGTATAAATATAAGTCATACTTGGAAATGCTATTATATCCAAAGGTATGTGGAATTCTAGATACTTCCAAATATGTAAATTATATTTGAATATACTCGGCATTCCGCAATAATTTGAGTATATAGTATCATTTGCAAACTTGAGATAGATTTGGACATATATAGAATTCCCAAATTAATTGGAATATATTAGTATTTCCAATTAAAAGTATGATCAGAATATACCTGGAATTTCAAGTGACTTTGGAATATATTTGCTTTTACAGACAACAGTTAGTTTGACCAAATGTGAATTTCAAGGTATATATAAACTTTGTTGTATTTGGCTGTCAACTGCACAAAACCGCATTTGGCCAAATATGTGTCAACTCTTATTGGAACTTATTTGGAATTTAGTGCAGGGATGGCACACAGAAGAATCAAGATTGTTAATCAAATTTTTGAGGATGCCAATCCAAAAGTAGAACACGGTATGAAAAATATATTTAATTATTGCATTTGCATATTGCAACAAAGTGACATTTTATAGAAATTTAATGTTTTGTTATTTGATGAAAATTTTCTTAAATAATGTAATATAGTTAATATAATAAATTATGAACCACTCAAGTAATTATGTAAGTAAAACTATTTTTAGAGTGCAGTGATGCACCTTCTCTAGATACATTACATGAAAAATGGTTTGTTAATTTGAGCAGCATTGACATTCCTCTTGAAGTTAAATATCTACTACAACTTGGTGAGAAATTTGGGCTTCCAATCAATAAGAATAACAAAGAAAAAACGTTGATTGAGTTTATTAAACAAATTGAGAATAATATTATTGGTCGACCCAAGAATATTATCAATTTTGTCAGAAACAATTCTATCTCAATTCTCAACAGATTTCAGAATAATTTTCCTTCTCCTAATTTTTTTGACAAACAGATTTCTAATTGGTTACATATAACTAATAAATTTATTAATAACCATCCTAATATTCTTATTACAAACGCTGACAAGGGGAATGTCACTGTTGTTCTTGACAAAGACACCTACATAACAAAAATGGAAGAGATTCTTTCAGATTCTAATACTTACGAAGTCATTGCTAGAGATCCAATTAGAAGGTTAACTCAGGATTTACGTGCGTTGTTAGTGAGATGGAAGCGTGATAGTTACATTGACGATCAAACATATCGAAGATTACTTACTACTGATGGCGTTATACCTAGGGCTTACGGCTTGACTAAAATTCATAAAGATGGTAACCCATTGAGAATTATTGTTTCTTCTATCAATAGTCCTTTATATTCTCTTTCTCTTTTTCTACATAACATTATTAACACAGCATACCAAAGACTTTTAGCCACATTAAAGACAGTTTCCATTTAGTTGAGAAATTAAATGGTAAAAGGTTTGATTCTCAATATGTTTTGGCTTCGTTGGATGTAGTTTCCCTTTTTACTAATATTCCTGTTGATCTAGCATTGAATAGCATTGACAGGAGATGGGAATACATTTCGACGAAGACTAACATTTCAAAAAATGAATTTACTTTTGCAGTTAAATTTATTTTAGACTCTACCTTTTTTGCCTTTAATAATAAAATTTACAAACAAGTATTTGGTACTCCAATGGGTTCACCGTTATCACCAATTATCGCCGACATTGTTATGCAAGATCTAGAAAAAATAGCAATCAGTAGATTATCAGTACAGCCATTGTTTTATTTTAGATATGTTGATGATGTTATTCTTGCGCTTCCATCTAATAATATAAATGATGCTTTGAATACTTTTAACTCCTTACATACTAGATTACAATTTACCTTGGAGGTTGGTTCGGATGGCAGATTAAGTTTTTTAGACACAACACTTATCATAGATAATCATAGAATTATATTCGACATTTATCATAAAAAGACATTCTCTGGAAGGTTCCTTAATTTTTATTCCAATCATCCTCTTTGCCACAAAAAAGGCACAATTATCAGCTGCATAGATAAAATTATCTTATTATCACATCCTTGGTTCCAACAGAAAAATTTAATAGAGTCTATCCACATTTTCCTGGATAATTGTTACCCTTTATCTTTCATCTTTTCTATAATTGAACAAAGATTAAATTTTCATATACATAATAAACATACTACACATAACTTACAAGTGAAAGATAAATATTTTACTATTCCTTATGTAAAATCTATCTCAGAGAGTTTTCTTCCTATTTCTAGTATGTTCCATTGCAAACTAGCTTTTACCATTCCTAACACATTAAAAAGCCTCATTAATGGAGGGAAAGACAAGTTGGAATTTTTGTCCAACCAGAATGTTGTATACAAAATTTACTGTGATGATTGTGAGGCGAGCTATGTTGGTCAAACCAAAAGAAAATTAAGTACGAGATTACATGAACATAAATCGGAGAAGGAACACTGGCTCTCCTACTGTTATAACCGATCATCGTATCAATTTAGACCACAATTTTAAATGGGATAATGTAAGAATTTTAGATTACGAGTCTTCTTATAATAAAAGATTAGTATCTGAAATGATTCATATTAAAAAACAGAGAAACAAGGACTAAATAAAATGAACGATACCGAATCATTACCCGATTCTTACTCTCAAATTATTCAATCTCTTTCTCCTTCTTAACTGTTTTCCTTCCTTTGTTACTTCTTTTTTTTCCTCTTTCATTTCTCCCTCTACTTTATTTTTCCCACTCTCATGCACCACTTCCTTCTGTTTTTACCATTTCAACCTTCTTACAATTTGTCGTTTCTTCATATTGTCTCTGAGCATACTTGAGATATGATTGTTCCACTCTCTTCGTATTGTCTAAAAACAAAGAATTTTATGTTACACTGACACACGATTTATAAGGTAGCTATTATTCGTTATTTTAATTACTACAAAAAATTTTTATTATTTATATTATCCGTTATTTCAATTTTTTATTATATATACTATCTGTTACATTAATTTTTACTATATATATTATCCGTTATAAAATAATTAAACGGCTTCTTCCACGTACACTAGCTGAATTTAGTGCAGGATCATAGAATAATCCATATTTATTATAAATTATATTACAAACCAAACGTTTCGGTTTGTCATCAGACCATTATCAATAGTATTACATTCAATTATGAAAAATTTCGCAATGAACTTATACAGACTAAAATCACTCAAAATGTCAATATACATATCGCTGTCAAAATTAGTTAAGATGAATTATCGAAGTATCATGATTTTCGTCAACTGCAAGACCCATGGAAACATAGTATGTCATATCGTTTAAATGATTTTCATCCTCAGCTTTATATGAAAACAAGTATGTTCTACCTTTTAAAAAATTGTTATTTTAAATTACGTTTATATATTCTATTTTGAATTAATATTATAAAATTACTTACATTAAAGGTGTGATTAGCAATTATCTACTCCTTAGTAATAATCTTATTTCATTATAATCATTCGACGCACCATTACCTGATACTAACATAATAATATTTTATTTTAATCAATAAAAATGACTAACTTAATAATTTCACACAGCTTTGTAATACCTGCGTAGAATCGCTACAATGTATCGCCGCATATACTGCACAATTTATCAAAGACATTATTCTTTTCAACGCTGCTAACCGTTATTATATCGAATGCTAAGACGAACTGCGAGAAACTGTTTCGTATGTTCTGACCC
>NW_017299234.1:25047-28648 GCF_001594075.2 Trachymyrmex cornetzi
GTTTGTTTATATTGTTCATTGCCGGCATATTAAAATTTTATATTGTGACTACATGACATATTTATTTTGTATTTTTTGAAACATCACTATTTCCAACGACTTATTCTTAGGCTCGTGGCCCTTTTTCTTTCAATTTTTTTAAAACTATTTTTATCTACAATCTAAATTTTGTACAGACTTTTCAATCCCTATCGGGACATTTTCAATGTTAAGTAATAAATTAAAAAATGTTACCGGTAACTCTCTACGCAAGATGTTCACAAATTAAAATATAAAAAGCGCATGTTGTACTTGTATGTTGACAAGAAGAATTACAACAGGAAACGGACTAGATACAAACAGCTTCACATCGGAACTTGATGTTAGTCAAATTCATACAGGGTTTGTCCGAAAAATAATGTCAATGACTTTATTGTGAAGCGACTATATGTCGCAGTACGATCGGATCGGTTGGAATCGGTGGAGGGAAATGTCAGCTTACGAACGCGCGGTCGCTCAGTCGTCTTTGATCATTCGGTGAGTAAAGACAAGGTTTTCCGTGAAACACGTTTTTATCTCTTGTTGCAAGCCGTAATGCAGCGCTCGTTCGAACAAAGAATTGCGATCAAGTTTTGTGTGAAACTCGGCAAGTCCGCAATGGAAACTTTACCTATGATGAAAACGGCCTTTGGTGATGATTGTTTGTCGGATCGGCAAGTCTACCCGTGGCACAAGGCTTTTTTAGAAGGCCGTGAAGAGATCAATGATGAAGCCCGCGCTGGACGGCCATCAACGATCACCACCGACGAAAATGTGACGCGTGTGAGAGAACTTCTGAACTCAGATCGTCGTTTGAGTGTTCGTTTGGTGGCACAAATATTAAAAATTCCAAAAAGTACCGTTCATGAGATTGTGACAAACAATTTGCAGATGCGAAAAGTGTGTGCGACAACGCGCCATCCCACAGCGCCTTCCTCGTGACCCGCTCCCTGGCCGATTCAAAGGTGTCAACGGTTTCCCAACTGCTCTACAGTCCTGACGTGGCTCCCGCAGACTTCTTTTTGTTTCCGTGCTTGAAAACTTCCATGAAAGGACATCATATTTCAGGACGATTGACAAAGTCAAAGAGGCTTGCACCAAGGCTCTAAAGAACATTCCGAAAGAGGCCTACCGTGACGCCTTTGATGCCTGGGAAATATCGTTGGAAGTAGTGTATCGACGCAGGAGATTATTTTGAATCCTTTTAATGTGTTGTACCGATCTAATCAATAAATTTTTTTTAATCGACTCATTGATATTACTTTTCGGACAGAATTTGTAAGTTACATAATAATCATATGAGGTCTATTATACCATGAATTTTTTCTCAAATATACAATAGGTTGATACAGTAAATTCAACGTAAAAAAGATATATAAACGCTTCATGTTCCTTTTACAACTGCTGATTAAAGTTACATCATCCATATTAATTGAAAAAATTGAATACTAAATGCAATTATAAAATTCACCGATATCACAAAGATTCTTAAAACTGTAGAACTCTGAGATGTAATGCCAGAAAATTCGATAATTGAAATGATATTTAGTGTTTTGAAATGATAGTTCGAATGTACTGTCATTATATCGCAGAATTTTACAGTTTTAAGAATCTTTGTGATATCGCTGAATTTTAAACCGTTATTCTTTATTTAATTAAAAAAATGTTCTTGTTTAAATTGGCGTGGCCCTGTTCAGAAATTATTCTGCTTATATTGTCCTGTCTATTTTATTTTACAGAGATGGAAATGACATTTCCACTACATAAAAGATAAAGGCTCTCTAGAAATAATCTGCATAAAAATCTTTCAATCTTTCATTAGAGCTGACACAGGATATAATGTGTAACAATCAATTTATTAATAAACACTAAAATTATATAATTGTGACATAGGTAAACGTTTCGTCCCTATTATTTGGGACCCTATTATTTGGGTCTTCTTTAGTACCAAAAAAGAAAAAAAAACCACAAAAAAATTTTTCTATAAATAAATGTGTAGAGTGACTATGCAACAGCAAGTTTGAACGTTGCGAAGATTGTGTCCATGATGTATGTATAACAAAAATTTGGCTGAATTGCTATGAAACGGAGAACAAAATGTTAGTAAAGAAAAAGATTAAAAACATTTTAATGAGAGCATGTCATCGAATAAGTAAAAAATTGAGAGACTTACATGTTATAAACAAGGAAATGGACTGACGTACGTTTCAAAGATGCATCCCGTCATTAATTGAACAATCACTATACAAATAATAAATTATAAAAATTAAGAACAAATGATGATATTTTGTTAATTATCAAATCTCTTAATTATAAAGAAATTTTAGACACATTTAATTCTTACCATCCTCGTCTGAAATTCACCATGGAGGAGGGTGGAGACTCCATAAACTTTCTTGATGTCACTCTAATGAAGGAAGGTAATCATATTATCAATGATTGGTACAGAAAACCGACGTTTTCAGGTCGGTTTTTGAATTACTATTCATGCCATCCGCTATCTCAAAAAATTGGTACTATATTTGGTTTGATAGACAGAATAATTTTACTGTCCCACCCTAAATTCCATAAAAAAAATTTTGACTTTATTATTAATGTATTATTGAGTAACGGGTACCCCCTAAAACTAATCTTTACAACCATTAAAAAGAGACTATACAATAGATTCAAACAACTTAACCACCAAAATAATTCTTCTGATGATATTCCTTCTTCTGTTTCTGCTCCTTCTTTTGAAAACAAAAAATTTTTTTTTTTGTAATCCCTTACATTCCATCTATTTCGGAAAAAATGAAGAGTTTCTTTAGCAAAATTCCGGGCTTAATGTTTGCATACAGGGGTATTAAAAAATTGAACGCCTTCATTAGAGTACAGAAAGATAGATTACCAACCATATCCCAAGCAGAAGTGGTCTATAGATTAAATTGTAAAAACTGTGATGCTTCATATGTGGGCCAAACTGGGAGATGTGTTGGCGTAAGAATGCCAGAACATAGAAACCATATTAATAGAAACACCACTCAATCATGAGTTATTACCGAACATAGATTGCAGACTTCCCATGACTTTAACTGGGACAACGTAAAAATTTTAGACAAAGAGAAGTTTTGGAATAAAAGAATTTTATCTGAAATGATCCACATTAAAAAACAAAAACAAGGATTAAATTTACAGAATGACACGTACAAACTAGACCCGTTGTATGAGAGCCTCTTTTCGACTTCGTGACGTTTCCTCATTTTAAGTATTTATTAATTTCAGTTATATATTTTTTGTTTTTATTATGTTTCACTTTAATCTATTTATAACTCTGTTTTTACTTTTATTTGAGTTTTTTAATCTCAGACCTTTACACTTAATTTTATTCTCATTGACATTTCTTATTTATTACTAATTTACTTAAAATTTTGACTATACATTTTCTTGGTTGACTCATATTATGTATTATTCTCATTTATAATTTTTAAGTTTATTTTATGTATAATTTTTATATTTTTTATATTATTTAAATTTTTGTATGTATCCGTTTCATTTGTTTATAGCTTTGACTGTACGTTTATTTGCGCCGACTTCTCTCCTTTAC
>NW_017299234.1:28818-36659 GCF_001594075.2 Trachymyrmex cornetzi
AGCCAAATTTTTGTTATACATACATTATGGACACAATCTTCGCAACGTTCAAACTTGCTGTTGCATAGTCACTCTACACATTTATTTATAGAAAAATTTTTTTGTGGTTTTTTTTCTTTTTTTGGTACTGAAGAGGACACAAATAATAGGGTCGAAACGTTTACCTATGTCACAATTATATAATTTTAGTGTTTATTAATAAATTGATTGTTACACATTATATCCTGTGTCGGCTGTAATAGGCATTGAAAGATTTTTATGCAGACATTTCCACTATTAAAATTGTGTTTAATACTTCTCAGTTTCTACACTGAGAAAGAAGTACTTGAAAATTTATTTGTGAGATGTAAAGTTCATTTCTCTGAAATAAATCTCTTATTGGAAAACGGGCGGAATAAATATTTATTTGTAGCAATTAAATAATTTGTTGTATTTTCGAAATAAGGATTATTAATTTCAAAGAAATGTTTATTTCTCCTCGATATGAATTATTTAGTTGCAAGTAGCAAATTTCTTCCAATTTTTGTGAATCAAGATATTTCTAACAAATAAATTATATTTAACTAAATATAGTTTATTTCTCCTCTCAATTTAATTTTGTTTCTATTACTAATGCTGTTATATCATTGAAATAAGTACTTATTTGAACTAAATGTTTCTTTGAGTTCGATGAAGAGACTATCTTACACCCAAGAAGTCTTATACTCAAGAAGTCTAACTATCTTACACTCAAGGAGTCATATATATCGAATAAGTCAATACAAATGTAAAAATATCTGTACACACACATTATACATAGGTATATTATACCACTGAAATAAATATTTCTCTGAATATATTTCATTACTTATACAGTTACAAAATCTATATATAGAGATTTTTAAATATATTATGAAAATATAATCAAACAATTATTTATTTTTTTGTAATATACCTATAATATATATTCGTTTGTATGTGTGTACAAATATTTTTATTTGTATTGCATTTATTCAATAAATAACTTTGTCAGTACAAGCAACTCTCTTTACCAAGCTAAAAAACATTTGATTAATACAATAAGAATTTGTGATGTATCAAAGAAATTAAAAAAAACTTAAGTAAAATAAATCATTGCATCATCTGATAGTATGACCTTCAAACCTTTTAAGTTGAATAAATTTAATAAAGATGTGTGACAAAAACTTATATATATGTATATATACGAGGGTCGTCTGAAAAGTTTTGAGCCTCATCATGAAGATGGCGTTACTCGTCAAAGCCATTCTGGTATTATAATCGTGACACTTACGAAAGATATCTGTGACATTAGTGGCCACTTTGGACGTTCAGTTCTTGTTTGACAATCATTTGTGTCGTCATTATGTAAAAATGGAAAAAATTGAATATCGTACTATACCAGATATATAAATATGAAACCGGAAATTTTTAATAGAAAATACACGTTTATTGCATGAAAATGATAAAAAATATTTTATTCGAAGTATTGCCCATCGCTAGCTATACATTTTTCCCACCTGTCTGACAATTAATGGATGCCACGGCAAAAAAATTGTTGCTCTTTTGAGCCAAACCAGTGATCTAGCCATTTTCGTACATCTTCGTAAGAAGTGAAGCTCTGCTGAGCAAGTGCGTGTTCCATCGATTCAAATAAGTAGTAATCGGACGGAGCCAAGTCTGGTGAGTAAGCTGTATGCGAAAGTATTTTCCAACCAAACGACTTAATCGTTCCCTTGACCAGTTTTGCTGTGTGTGATGGTGCATTATCATGAAGCAAAATCACTTTGTGTTGCCTTTTTTGATATTCCAGTCGTTTTTCACGCAAAGCTTGATTCAAATTGATCATTTGTTGTCGGTAGCGTTCAGTATTAACGGTTCCGCCAGGTTTTAACTCATAATAGATCACACCTTTCTGATCCCACCAAACTCAGAGCATTGTCTTCCGTCCATAGCGATTTGGCCTTGCAGTCGATGTCGATGGTTCGCCTGGAGTTACCCATGATCTTTTACGCTTAGGATACACAAAATATATCCACTTTTCATCGCCAGTCACAATTCGATGGAGAAATGACTTTCTTTTGTACCTGGCGAGCAGCATTTCGCAAATGGTTTTTCGGTTTTCCTGCTGTTTTTCATTCAGTTCATGTGGAACCCATTTTCCCACCTTTTGGATCTTTCCCATGGATTTCAAACGTATGGAGACGGCTTCTCGTGTCACATTCAATTGATCCGCGAGTTGTTGTTGAGTTTGAGCGTCATCCTCATCCAATAATGCTTGCAATTCGCTGTCTTCAAACTTTTTCGGTGGTTTTCCACGTTCTTCGTTTCTCACGTCAAAATCGCCACTTTTGAATTTTTTAAACCATTCAAAGCACTGTGATTTACCAAGAGCATGCTCACCGTAAGCTTCGACAAGCATTTGATGCGATTCTGCAGCAGTTTTCTTCAAATGGTAACAGAAAATCAATGCTGTCCGCAAATCGTAGATTCCAGGCACATGTTCAACGCTATTACAAACTATACTGTTGTATGAAACTTGTGAGTTGAAAATCTTTGTCAGATGTTAGAACAAGGTAATGGCGTCAATGACGCGGTCTGACAGCAACTACATTGACAGCTATGGCCATCTATTGGTAAATTCCGGTTTCATATTTACATACCTGGTAATTAAATTCTTGCATTTGAAAGGCAATACGTCCACGAAAATTAAAGCCGATTTGGACGCTGTTTACGGGGCTCTGCCCCATCATTTGCCACCGTGAAAAGATGAGTAGCTTAATTTAAACGTTCTCGTACCAGCTTAGCTGATGATGAGCGTTCGGGACGGCCAACAACTGCGACCACCACCGATAACATCGAAGAAATTCATCAAATGATAATGGATAATCGTCGAATTAAGATTAGGGAGATAGCAGAGGCTGTTGGCATATCAAAAGAACGTGTTTGACATATATTGACTGAAGAATTAGGCATGTGTAAGTTACCTGCGCGTTGGGTGCCGCGCTTGTTCACTCTAGATCAAAAACGTATTCGAATGAACATTTCTAAGGCCCTGTTGGAGCGGTTTAAGCGAAACGAGTCGGATTTTTTACGTCGATTAATAACGGTTGATGAAACTTGGGTCCACCACTTCACTCCTAAAACGAAAGAACAATCAAAACAGTGGACTGCGAAGGGTGAACCTGCTCCGAAAAAGCGAAGACGGTTTTATCGGCGGGAAAGGTGATGGCGACTGTTTTTTGGGACAGTCATGGAATTGTGTTGATCGACTATCTTGAAATAGGTAAAACAATAACAGGGACGTACTACGAATCATTGCTTGACAAGCTGAAGGCAGAAAATGAGAAAAAACGACCGCATTTGAAAAAGAAGAAAGTGCTGTTCCATCAAGATAACGAACCATCTCACACTTCGGCGGTCGCTATGGCAAAAATTCACGAATTGCGGTTCGAATTAATTGACCATCCACCGTATTCACCAGATCTGGCCCCCAGCGACATTTTTCTGTTTCCTAGGCTTAAAATTTGGCTCGGAGGACAGAAATTTTCATCGAACGATGAGGTCATCGCCTCCATAGACGCCTGTTTTGCAAAGCAAGACGCTCAGTATTATTTGAATGGATTAAAGGGGTGGGAGCATAGCTGGAAAAAATGTATCGACTTAAAAGGAGACTATGTGGAAAAACAAAATTGAATTTGACCGAAAAATTACTTGTTTCTATGTTAGGCTCAAAACTTTTCAGACGACCATCGTATATATACAGGGTGTCCCATTTTCAACGATCCAGCCAAATATCACGAAAATTAAACCCAGTAGACAAAAATGTTTCAGGCAAAAGTTGTTTGACTTGAAGGGGAACATAAGATGGTGCCATCGATTTGACCTTGGATAGTCCTCTGAAGGTCACGTAAAGGTCACCTGTAATTTTTTAAATAAAACCCCTTATTTCTCATTGCACATTCTTGCAGCTCACATCTCGATAGCTTTCCAAAACAATATAATTAAGTTTGTAACGTCCGATGCGCCTATAATGTAGCGCCCCGTCTTATTACCAAGCGAGTGCGTGCACGAAGTATAGCGAACAGATATAATACGTGCCTACTACAAGCGCGTACAGCTATAGGCCAAGCTACCGAAACCGTCGCGATTGAACTGAGCCTGCGCCAAAGTATAAATGCTAAAAACGATGCAAGAATGCACTTTAGCAAGAAAACACCATTAACACGAGATCAGGAATAACCAACCGACCTAGACGCAACCGCAAGGAAAAACCGCAGACCTGCAGAAAATTTATAAAAACGCATAACGCCAACGCATTGCATTGCCGCGCAACCCTGAATGCACCCACCGGTCACAAAAGGCCCCTGAATACGAACGAAACTATTACAAATAAAATCGAAGCGCACATAACTAAGAAAAAGCCTTAAACAAACACCAAAATTCCACGTGCACAAAGAACGAAAAGATCCGGAATAATACAGAAACTTACGATGAAAAAACGCGCAAGGAACAAATGCAAGTTCTGCCGCAACGGGCTACGGTACGCGACGACTGAACGCGCCAATACGAATCTCGCGACCCCCGCAGTAAAATAAAACGCGCAATCTAACTAAAATCTAATTATTATTAAAGCAAATCACAAATAACATAATCGGTACGTACTAGAGATTTCGCAATAACACGAGGACGTGAACATCCCCTTACCGCGAGGGGCCGCAATGTTAGCAATATATAAACGAGCGGATTCGGTTCCTATTCTCTTCCATCCTGTAACTAGCTAAGGTAGGAATACCGCGCTTACGTTGAGCGCAAGCAACTTCCTTTGTAACCACAAAATCCGGCCTTAATCGTGCGCCTCCCCAGGCGTCGTTAAAGCCATCCCCACCTGTGACTCCAAGCGCGGCTCATGCAGGCGCGCCGACAAGCACGTTTCCTCGTGGAACTCAAACGAGCCCCTTCACCGGCGTCGAGGCTTCCACACCCTTCCCCCTTTTTTTTATCTTATTTCGCTTATATAAGTTACTAAAAATTTCGCTCCTCCCTTTTTCATCTTAACAATAGATGAACAAGAGAAAGCGACCAAGAGGGAATCGCGGTGGTTGGAGGGTGCACCTCCGGGCCCTCCGGCGGTCCCTGGTTGGGCAGAAGGACGGGAGCGAGAGGGACCGACGCTAAAATCGTTACCGCCACCCCCTCCGACGGGAGATAGAGACGGGGCGCGATCGCCAAGTCCATCCCCCGCGCTTGATTCCAGGCAGGTCCTGGGAACCGCACTGGACCGTTCGCCCCCACACATTGCCCCCGCGCGGATACCGACCCGCCCCAGGCTTATAACAAGCCTAAAACTCAAAATAATTAACATAGATTCCTGTAACTATAACATTAAAATATTAGAAAAGTAAATTCGCGTTTCTCACTTATACTCCTTCCAGATCTTTTCACCAGAACGGAGAGAGTAGATAGAGCGAGTAATATGATGATCAAACATACAGCTGCCCTTTCGAGAGATTACAGTCTCCATGATTACTAGTGCTCAAAGCATGCGGGGGCGCTTATACAATCTGAAAACTCCTCTGACTCTCCAAACTATTTTTCTTTCCGAAGGACCTCGAAGGAGCCCATACTAAATAAAAGCCTCCTCGCGAATTTCAGAACAACAATAAGATTTCGTGCCTTCGCGTAAGGCACTGGTGACAGCAGCCTGCCCCGAAACACGCAAAACAGTAGCAAAAACATTACCTCTGTAGAAGCCAAGGCTTCGCCCCGCGCGCCCCGCTCTGCGCCCGCGTTCCATAAAACTCGTGCCGCGTCTAAAGACAACAATCACGATAAACACGCAACTTCGGACGTGACAAGTTACTTTTCGTTAAGTACTAGTTAAGTTATAAAGCAAGATCGGAACTGATCCGGCCGATTGAAGCAAGATCGAGACTGATCCGGCCGATTAAAGCAAGATCGGGACTAATCCGGCCGATTCATATCAGAATCTAGTTTTCATGTGAAATGATTATGATCGTAATAAGTGTTCGAATATCTGTCCATTATTATCCACACATTATTGAACTCGACGTTCAAAACTGTCAACTGTCGATAAAAGTATATTTCTTGGAATGCTACGGCAGGCAAGAGTTGTACGCTCCATCATAATCTCTTTTGTTGTTTTTGAATATACTACGTTTTCTAAGTATCCCCATAAAAAGAAACCTAGACTTGACAAGTCTGGAGATCTAGGACACCATGACACTGGTCCACCGCGTCCTATCCATCTACCTGGGAATGTGAGATCTAAATGGTTTCTAACTCTTCTACTCCAGTGCGCAGGCGCACTACCCTGTTGAAAGAACATACGCTGTCTTGTATCCAGATCGATATCTTCAAGCAACGCCGGCAATCTTTGATGTAGAAAGTGTAAATAATTATTACCATTAACATTTTCGTCAAAGAAATAAGGGCCGATAAGGTTTCCGTTTAATATGCCACACCATACAATGAGGCTCCAGCGATGTTGATGATTAACTTCTCTATACCAACGTGGGTTTTCAACAGGCCAATAATGAAAATTATGTCGATTTAATTGTGCAGTATCGTGAAAAATTGCTTCGTCACTAAATAAAACAAATCTGAAAAATGTTCGATCACGATTTAACATTATTTGTGCCCACCTACAAAATTCTAGTCTTTGTTGAAAATCATTGAGTGTTAATTGTTGTGTAAAAGTGATATGGTAAGGATGGAAGTTATGAGTAGTCAAGATTCTGTGACTTGTTGATTTCGGATTATCTAATTCTCATTCGATTTAACTCGTTGACACGCCTGGATTAATAGCTATCATTCCCAACACGGCAAATACTGTTGGATCATCTCTTTCTGGTACGTTAATATGACGTCTTTGTCATTTTTGACGTTGACGTTGTCGTTGACGCAATACAAGTCTGGAAATCGTACAATGATTTTGATGTCTTCTATGAGGAAACTGATTAAGGTACAATACCACTGCTTGTCGATAATTATTATGGCATTCTTCAAGTACCAGAACAATATCAATAATTTCATTCAAAGTATAATCCGGCATTTTGCTTACATTAAGTTACAAAATAAAGAAAGAGTCGATAGATTTATTCCTGGTTGATATTGGACGACTAAGCAAATTTACGCATTTACAGATCATTGTTTGCCATCAGCCATTATGGATCAATCCCGGTTGGATGGACAGATTAAGATAGAAAATGTTGCGTGCGTATAAAGTTCAGCGCTCGGAATCAGTTGCCCTTTTCGGCCAGATTTCTGAGGAGACGCCTACTGTCCCCCCACTACCGCTCCAGACTCTATGCCCGAGCCGCCGATCGCGCGCGTAAAAGGGCCCAAACACAAGCTTTTGCATAACGTATAATACATACTGCATAATGGAATCAACCAATCGAAATTCTTCTTTTCCATGGAATGAGAGCAACGGAAAGCTTCTGATTAGTTGATTCGCTTTTGCACTATGCATTATGCTTTATGCAAAAGTCTGTGCCGCGGCCTTAACGCTGAGTCTCAGGAGCGTCCGTGACAAATACATTAGGCCCGTATCTTCCATGAAGTTTTTAATTATTTAACAAAGCTTTTTTTGCTAAATAATTATTACATTTACAAATAATAACTTTAATATTTATGAATTTAACGTACAAAAATTTATTATTAAAATATTAAATTGTGTAAAGTAATTACACAGTGATAATCATAGCACATACAACCATTTACTTTATTAGGAACCATATTTCTTATAATTCATAAAGAAATAAATTACATCACACACACACACACACACACACACACACACACACACACACACACACACA
>NW_017299234.1:36850-37504 GCF_001594075.2 Trachymyrmex cornetzi
CCTTCAGAGGACTATCCAAGGTCAAATCGATGGCACCATCTTATGTCCCCCTTCGAGTCAAACAACTTTTGTATGAAACATTTTTGTCTACTGGGTTTAGTTTTCGAGATATTTGGCTGGATTATTTAAAATTTGACACCCTGTATACTGTGACGTGACATCCCCCCTTCCCCCTGTTTCAGAGGCTCACGACTCTCACCTCCGACTCTGAGGAGGGGTGAGAGTCGAAGGTGACAGTCGTGAGCCCCTGAAGCAGGTGGAGGGGGGGGGGAGTGAGAATCGAAGGTGAGAGTCGTGAGCCCCTAAAGCAGCGGCGTGGGGGAGGGGGGTGAGAGTCAAGGTGTGAGTCGTGCGACCCTTTGCAGAGGGAGAGGGGAGTGAGTCATAACTTTTTAACGAATAACGAGCGACGGCTAAAACCTGTTGGACGTTACTCAGGGTCATGACAACAAATGTCAAGGTCAAGGTCATTGGGGGAGGGGGGAGTACCCTAATCGGTACTTTTACCAAAATTGTCAAAAGAAAACTTATGTAAAATTACGTTTTATAGATTCATTTAAAGGACCCCGCACTAATCCTATATGAAATTGGATTTCGGTTAAATCAAATGGTTTTCTCATATGTTATAGCTTATGACCTGCTGAACAAAACCTA
>NW_017299234.1:38059-38922 GCF_001594075.2 Trachymyrmex cornetzi
TCATCAGTTTGACTTTGGGTGGCATCGCCAAGGTCATGACAACGTCCACACGGATTTTTTAAATGAGACCCCCCACTTTTTTTTCCATTTTCTTATAATCTTTGTTGAGACCTTTTCAAAACACTATAATTTTATCCATTTTAGGTCAGCCGTTTAGAAGTTATTGAGCATTTTATGGTGAAATGTCAGCAACTTTAGGTGAATCAAACAAGAAAACTGTTCATTTTTTTTCGCTAAAACTTATAGGTTTTGTTCAGCAGGTCATAAGCTATAACATATGAGAAAACCATTTGATTTAACCGAAATCCAATTTCATATAGGATTAGTGCGGGGTCCTTTCTCAGTACCAGTTTAGAAAAATTGGCATCGTATCTTAATAAAGATAAATTGAAAATTACGTGGTCAGAATTCTTTAATCTCAGCGCGGAGGATTTTGATCATCTCACAGGTAAAAGTATACTTCTGTATGAGTATATTGACTGCATCGAAAAGTTAGAGGAAACCGAATTACCATCGCGCGAATTATTTTGTAGCTTGCTGACATGTGACACCGTATCCGAGGGGGATTACGCGCACGCCGTGAACATATGGCAGCGTATTCGCTATTCAAACGCTGAGTGAATACAGCGACTTATATTTAAAAACAGATGTATTGTCGTTGGCCGATATTTTTTAAAATTTTCGGAATAGTTGTTTATCAGTTATGGACTTGATCCCGCGTATTATTATACACTACCGGGTTTTACATGGAACGCAATATTGAAACATACTCACATCAACCCAGATAGACAAATACATCCACGGTATTAGTACGGTGAGCGTACGGCGTACTATGCGTGCCGATATCGTACCTGTCAGGTACG
>NW_017299234.1:39324-45841 GCF_001594075.2 Trachymyrmex cornetzi
CTTCAACTGAACATCCAGTCAGTTACTATCTAATGTTTCATTTTAATGTTATAACGACTATTTTCAGGTTAGGCAATCATATGCTGTACTTTCGCAGTACCAGTTATCATGTATATCGTCTTCGACATAGAGATCTCCATAGTTTCTCTCCTGCCGATAATGGTACACCATATTGATATGGTACGGGTTATGTACCATGACGTACCTAAATAGTACGCAGTACAGGTACAGTGTTGATACGCTGTACTATAATATCACGTACACTTTTTGTACTGCTACCGTACAGTTACACCGTACACCGCCATCTCATGGCAGTACAGTAACAGTACGGTAGCGGTATCTTGTGCGAGTTGGTGTCGGTATCGCACGCTTGTCTATCTGGGAACCCAGATAACCAAGCATGCTCTACTCGCACCAACCCGCACAAGACTGTGTACGTACTGTTACTGTACTGCCACAAGATGGCAGTGTACAGCGTAACTGTATGGTAGCAGTACAAAAAGTGTACATGATATTATAGTACAGCGTATTAACACTGTACTTGTACTGCATACTGTTTAGGTATATCATGGTACATAACCCGTACCGTATCAATAAGGCGTACCATTATCGACAGGAGAGAGGCTGTGGAGACCTCTAGTCGAAGACGATATACATGATAACTGGTACAGCATATGATTGCCTAACCTGAAAATAGTCGTTATAACATTAAAATTAAATATTAGACAGTAACTGACTGGATGTTCAGTTGAACTGCATAAATTTCTATCAGGACCGTATATTGAACAGATATATCATAGCTATACACCCATGATTATACAAGTGTTCGTGGATCATTGAAGTGCAGCGGTTTCCAGACGATTTCAGAAGTCAAGCATAGTAAATGGCGGTATGCAATCGGATGGGTGACCGCTTCGAAGTTCTATGAAATTAGTTTCCGAATTCAGGAAAAATCTTTTTTTTTTTCATCATAATTTTATGATGTGTACTCTGGAATAAGATATTAATCAATAATAATATTAATTTTAGCAATAAAACTATAAAATTAATTAATTTTAGTAACATGCGTGCCTAAGGCGTACATTATCGGTACGGCGTACCAAAAGTACGGCCTATCGGTACTGTACCTTTTAGGTACGCACGTACCTGACAGGTATCGACACGCATAGTACGCCGTACGCTCACCGTACTAATACCGTAGAGGTATTTTGCTATCTGGGAATTTCGAACTTCTTACCGACGTCGACATGGTTCTATTTATCGAACCTGGTATACGTGGTGGTCTGAATCAATGTTCAAATATGCGCAGGCCAACAGCAAGTACATGCAGTCGTACGATTCATCGAAACCGTCAACGTACCTGATGTACTTTGACGTTAACAACTTTTACGGCTGGTCAATGTGTCAATCATTGCCATACACCGATTTTCGATGGGTCGATGACGTAGACAATTTTGACGTTATGACAATTGTGACAGATTCACCAACGGGTTACATTCTTGAAGTGGACTTGGAATATCCACAACATCTTCATGATGCATTCCGATCTATCGTTTTGTCCGACGCGCGAGAAACCATCTGGTAAGCGAGAAGACAAGCTCCTCGAGACATTGTACAATAAAAAGCGTTACGTCATACATTATCGCAATCTGCAGCAGTGTACTCGCCACGGCCTCCGTATCGCAAAGGTTCACTGTATACTACAATTCGCGCAATCTCCATGGCTCCGCAATTATATTGAACTTAATACGAATTTTAGAACTCATACGAACAACGAATTCGAGAAAAATTTGTACAAACTTATGAATAACGCAGTTTTCGGCAAAACCATGGAGAATGTACGTAACCATCGACATGAAGCTCGTGACGCGTTGGGACGGACTATATGGCGCGGAGGCAATGATCGCAAAACCAAATTTTCACAGTCGTAGCATTTTTTCCGAGAACCTGATTGCGATAGAAATGTAGAAACTCAAGGTGAAGTTCGACAAATCGATATACGTGAGTATGTGCATCCTCGATATATCTAAGATGTGTTTGTACGAATTTCACCACGAGTATATGGCACCGCTGTTTCGCGAAAATTCTAAAATTATGTACACTGATACGGACAGTCTAATTTATCATATCAAATGCAATGACATGTACAATATTATGAAATGCAATAACAGTAGATTCGATACTAGCGATTATACGGTCGACAATGCTTATGACATTCCGCTCGCTAATAAAAAAGTTCCCGGTTTGATGAAAGACGAAAACAACGGTGCCATCATGACCGAATTCTTTGGGCTCAGAGTAAAACTGTATGCCTTACACGTTGATGGAAAGAAGAATACGAAGAAGGCAAAAGGTGTCAAAAGTAATGTTACAGCGAGATCAATAATGTTCAACGATTACATGTAAGGTCTGAATAACGAAATAGAAATAAAGCGACAGCAATCTTGCGTAAGATCTAAATTGCATGACGCGTACACAGTATCCAAAACGAAAATCGCTCTAAGCCCATATGACGATAAACGATACATGGTAACAAATTCTACCGATAGAGCTGATGGGGGCATTATAAAATATTATTATAAATTTATTTTTTTGTATTTATGTATTTATAACTATTGCATATTATATGTAATCCAGAAGATTTTTCTCAAATGGAATTTACGAATATGTAATAAACACAAGTAATATTATATTTCATTCCTTCCGCAAATTATATAATTATTATTATGCATAATTTACGAAATTGGTTTTCAGGTATTATTGAAAATTCATGTATCATTGAAAAATTGTTGGTGGGACTCGTCGACTTTACCTCAACTGACTAGACTACTAAAAACTTTATTTTTGAAAGCTGGACCAGTTTGGAATTAGTTATAGACAGAAGATTATTATTATTTTTATCACAGTTAATTAAGTAAGAACGCAGAGATTGAGTATATCACGAAAATAATAAGAACGATATATAGACTTGCTGTTGGCTATATTCATATTACTGTATAATTATTATAACTAAATTTATAATATTCTAAGGGCAACTGTTACCAACCTCGATACTCAATCAGCAGTCATTCTATTGTATTATAGACAGAAGATTATTATTTTCATCACAGTTAATTAAGTAGTTGGCTATACTGCTGATTGAGTTAATCGTCGATTAAGTTAATCGGCGTTGGTAACAGTCGCCCTAAGTATTGGGACCTTGAATAAGTTCTCGCTGATTTTTCGTGAAAAGTAATGCTTTATTTTTAAAAAGTTGTAAAAAATATGTCACTGAAAGTATTGTCCATCGCTAGCCACTACTTTTTCCCATCTTTCTGGCAGCATTTGAATTCCACGTCGGAAAAACGACACGTCTTTTGAGGCTATCCAAGAGTCGACCCATTTTTTGGCATCATTTTTTGGCTAAATACAAACGAATACGGATTTATGATTTTAATCCGGATATTACACGGCGTTATGTTTGTAACTGTGGGGCGAGATGTCACCAGTGTGGTAGTGAGGAGTGGAAATTCTCGACGCCGGTTAAAGCGATCGTCGGAGCTTCCACGAGGAATATACTTGGATGACAACGCTCCCGCTGAAGCGCGGTCGTCCAAGCGGATAGAGGATAGCCTTCCTCGCCTGGGGAGGCGCACTGTAAAGGCCGGAGTAGGGCAGGCGAAGAGGATGTCCACTACGCTTGATCGTAAGAGCCGTGCGGGGGTCCTCGGGCAAAAGGAAGCAGCCGCGCTCAATCTAAGCGCTCCAGGTATCTTACCTCGGCTGTATTTGGAAGGAAGAGTAAGGTGGCTTGCTGTAAATCGTCTCGCTTTATATATATTTTGTATCGTGACCCCTCGCGGTAAAGGGGTGTTTTTCACACACGTGTTGTTGCGAAATTCTCTCGAATGTTCTAATTCTTCTATTGCGATTTATTTAATAACTGTGTTTTTTCGTTCTTTCGGTTGTTCTTATTTTTAGCGGGGTTCGCAATATTCATAGGAGTGCTCTTGGTTGGCGCGTGATGCACTCGGTCGCGGCGTAGCTAGTGTGCATTCCTTTGCGCGTTTTTTCATTTCGCTTTTCCACGTATCTTTGGTTCCTTCTTCCGAAGCGTTCGTAAGTCTCCTTTGTTTGTTTAAGGCTTTTATTTCGTTATCCGTGCCCTTATTTAATTCGCGATAGCTATTTTTTGTTTTTTGAGGCCTTCGCGATCGATGCGCGCGTTTCGCGTTGCTATTTGCAAGTGATTACACGTTGCTATATATTTTGCAAGTGATTACGCGTTTTTACTTGTTCTTGATGGATCGGCGCTATTTCCTCGCGATTATTTAGTTGCTAGTTATGATGTTCGTTGTTTCCCGTCTTTTGGCGGGGCTATCTACGTGCTCTAGTGCGTTTTTCTATTAATTTTCCTATTTTATAAGTCGCGCAGGCGCTGTGCGCGCAGCGTTCGTTGGCAACGGCTGCGGTAGCATATCCTATAGGCTCTTGTGGCGCGTATCGTTCGCTATACTCCGTGCTCGCGCTCGCTTGGTAAACGGACGGGGCGCTATATTGTAGGCGCACCGGACGTTACAGCATGAAGCTTTTTTTACGAAATTCATTTTCAGGTATTATTGAAAATTGGTGGGACTCGTGGACTTTACCTCAACTGACTAGACCATTAAAAACTTCATTTTCGAAAGCTGGACCAGTTTGGTTAATTTAGAACATTCGTAACAAAATTTGGGACTTTGTCATTCACGTATGATTTACATCTGTTTAACTGCAACGAAATTGTTAACTAAGGTAGGAAATTTACAGTAACACGAATGTATAAGAAATAAAAATAGTTTGTGCAACTGCCAATTAATGCAAGGCAAGATTATTTTTGAGTTACTTAGGGCGACTGTTACCAATGTCGATTAACTTGATCCAAGATTGATTCAATTCGCAGTATAGCCAACAATAAGTCTGTATCGTTCTTAACCTTAAGTTTGTTCGCGTCGCATGCTCCAACATGCTCCTACTTCCTCCCAATAGTAGCTCATACTTATTTAACTCCCTCGTTAGAGTGTGTAGGAGCTACGGTTAGAGGAAGTAGGAGCATGTTGGAGCAAGCGAGGCGAACAAACCTCTTATATCATCATCGTGATGAGGTGATCCCGATTGATCACGGCTCGATTGGACCCCACCAATCACAGTGACCGGTGCTTAGGATCTTTGTAGTCTCAAACGCTGTGAGTGGCTCGTGTCCAATTGAGCCGTGTCCAACTGGGTGCCATCCGTCGTGATATACTTCTATCTCTGCGTTCCCACTCAATTGTGATGAAAGTAATAACTATAAATGTAGTATATACAATTACTACAGTAATATGAACAGATATGTAAGAAATATAAATAGTTTGTGTTAATTACAGTAATAATTTAATACAGTAAATAAATTGAATTAAATAATTAATGGAGAATAGATTTAATCCATTCATAATTAACAAATAAAGATAATTCTCATTCATAATTTAATTTAGTACATTAATAATTTTTTATTGATACCTTAAATTACAGTAATATGAATATGTAAGAAATATATGAATAGTTTGTGTTAATTACAGTAATAATTTAATGGAATTTACGAAAGGATGTTTGGAACAAATTTAGAATTTCGTTAAATTCGCGTATGGTTTACATCTCTGTTTAAGAGGATACAGTAATATGAACAGATATGTATAAAATATAAATAGTTTGTGTTAATTACAGTAATAATTTAAAAGAACTGGCGCCAAGTTAAATTCAACAGAATTTTATGTATTATTCATATAAAAGACAGAGAAATAATATTTCAAAGCTTTGTTACGATCTTACCAAGTTTAGTCTTGAAACCGAGCATAGATGACATCGTAATTCGTACGATCAGTTAAATTTGATGTTTTAAGGAATTGATCCGGGAAGGATTGATAGGTAAACATGAGTTTATTATCGGTAAATTATATAGGCATATAGACAACCGATTTACTGAGTATATTATATGTTATTTATACAAACTTACCTTTTTAAAAAAAAGGTAAAAAAAGCGCTAAGAATGCGTGCTTTTCGTGAAGAATTATTTGGGCTGGTTTCACCAACGCCAATTATTTAATTGGCCATGGAACTGACTAATTGTGTTTGCTATTTAGTAGAATTGACCACTTATGATTGACAGTTAATCACCGATTCGGCTTAGTCGAGTTGATGAAACCGGCCATTCTATATAATACTTAGTATCCTACCCAATTAATAGTAGCTTTAATTTTTTTTCAAGGATATTCTTATAATGATATGTATCATTCGTATAAAAGATTTGATATCAACAAAACTGGCGCCAAGTTAAATTCCATGTAATTCGGATACGAAATTGTATAAATAATATTAACTTTAATGATATCATTCCTATAAAAGATTTCATATCAAGAATTGGTGCAAACTTAAATCCCATTTCTTTATACCATGTCAAATTAAATAAATAATAAATATTAATCTTATGATATGTATCATTTGTATAAAATAATTGATATTAACA
>NW_017299234.1:48436-54059 GCF_001594075.2 Trachymyrmex cornetzi
TATGATTAATAATATATCTCTTCACACGTGTGCGTATTACTAGAACATATTATTTATTATCAACATTTTCTAAAAATAATGTAGAAATGTTTTTGGCAGCTCTAGGTCATTGTTTTTTTGTAACTTGTATATCATCAGTTTCAATCCAAAGTGAACCTTCTTTATACATATTTATAAAATGATCGTTTTCGATATATGAACCTTAATGAAATATAGCATTCATAACTTTATACGGCTGTCCAGCTATTAGTATTTCACTTGTTGGAAGAGCACATAAATTAATTTTTTGTGGCACCTAAATAAAATATATGTTCTTTTCGCAATTTACAAAATACAATAGTATGTGTTATATGTTGCAAGAAATTATATATTCTTTTTCCAATTGGCGTAATTTAAAGATTTGATTTCATTTTTTTTTATGGAAGGTACATGAACACTTGGCGTCTTTTTTTTACCTTTTTTTAAAAAGGTAATTTTGTTATTATTATTTACTTAATATAAATGGTAATATCTTTAATTTTTATGCAATTAAACCAAAGTATACGTATATATATCTTATTGAAGGATCTTTCTATTCCAATGATTTAATTTCCTCTTAAATGAAATTATTACATCACAATTCAATCACACACACAAAGACAGTTCCTCATCCAACTAAAGTAACCATACAATTTAAATTCCAACAATTTACAATTAGAATGGTAATTAATAAAAATAAATAATAAAAGGTAATTATAATTTAAATGTATTAAGTGTTAAACTTAATTCCTGCCGCTTTTCGTCTCCAAAATTGATTTGTTTCGAAGGGAAGATGAATGAATACCTTAATCAAAGTAATTTCCTCCATTTTCTACTTTATTACTAATTAATAATACTTTATTAATAATACTTTGATTAATGTATTTCCCTCCGAAATAAATCAATTTTGGAGACGAAAAACGGCAGGAATTAAATTTAACACCTAATAATAATAAAAGTAATAAAAAGTTTAATCTGAACTTTACACTGAATAAGAATAAAGTTTACTATTTATTTTTCTTTCATAACGCATGTCTTACAAATCGAAATTTATTTTTTTTAGACTTAAATCTAACAGTATTCACAACGTTCATAATTTACACGACTCTATAATTCAATCGCATATATACACATACTAGATACTTTAACTCTCATGCTTCTTATTTTTCTTATTTCTCTAAACATTCATATTTTTTAATACGATTCTAATTTTTCTTATTAATATGCTTCTTATTAAATGTTACTTTTCTAAATATTACATTTTCTAAGTATTACATTCAATTTTTCTTATTTTTTTAAATATTACATTTGTATTTTGCTACTATTATTATATCGAGATCTAGCAGCGCCAAGTGTTTTAACATGAAAAATTTTTCTATTTAAATTTGTGATAATGTTTTGTATAATATTTTGAAAGCGAATTATATAACCACTACTTTAGTTGGAAGAAGAAATGTCTTTGTGTGTGTGAATGAAATGTGATATAATAATTTCATTTAAGAGGAATTTAAATCATTGGAATAGGAAGATCGTTCAATAAGATATATATACGTATACTTAGGTTTCATTGTATAAAAATTAAAGATAATACCATTTGGATTAAGTAAATAATAATAAAGATAGTATCACTTGGGTATTACTTTTTATTTTGATAGTAGAATTTAACTTGGCGCCACAGTTGTTAATATCAATTATTTTATACAAATGATACATATCATAAGATTAATATTTATTATTTATTTAATTTGACATGGCGTAAAGAAATGGGATTTAACTTTGCGCCAGTTCTTGATATGAAATCTTTTATAGGAATGATATCATTAAAGTTAATATTATTTATATGATTTCGTATCCGAATTACATGGAATTTAACTTGGCGTCAGTTTTGTTATCAAATTTTTTATACGAAGAATACATATCATTATAAGAATGTCCTTGAAAAAAAATGAAAGCTACTATTAATTGGGTTGGATACTAAGTATTATATCGAAAAAGCCCGTTTCATCAACTCGACTAAGTCGAATCGGTGATTAACTGTCAATCATAAGTGGTCAATTCTACTAAATATCAAACACAATTAGTCAGTTCCACGGCCAATTAAGTAATTAGCGTTGGTGAAATCAACCCAAATGATTCTTCACGAAAAGCACGCATGCTTAGCGCTTCTTTTACCTTTTTTTTAAAAAGGTAAGTTTGTATAAATAACATATAATATACTCAGTAAATCGATTGCCTATATGTCTATATAATTTACCGATAATAAACTCATGTTTACCTATCAATCCTTCCCGGATCCATTCCTTAAAACATCAAATTTAACTGATCATACGAATTACGATGTCATCTATGCTCGGTTTCAGGAGTAAACTTGGTAAGATCTTAACAAAGCTTTGAAATATTATTTCTCTGTCTTTTATATGAATAATACATAAAATTTTATGGAATTTAACTCGGCGCCAGTTCTTTTAAATTATTACTGTAATTAACACAAACTATTTATATTTCTTACAAATCTATTCATATTACTGTAATAATTAGATATACTGCATTTATAGTTATTACTTTCACAGTTGAGTAGGAACGCAGAGATAGAAGTATATCACGACGATGAGATAAGAGATTTGTTCGCGACGCTTGCTCCAAAATGCTCCTACTTCTTCTAATCGTAGCTCCTACACACTCTAACGAGAGCGTTAAGTAAGTAGGAGCTACTGTTGGGAGGAAGTAGGAGCATGTTGGAGCATGCGACGCGAACAAACTTAAGGTTAAGAACGATACAGACTTATTGTTGGCTATACTGCGAATTGAATCAATCTTGGATCAAGTTAATCGACATTGGTAACAGTCGCCCTAAGTAACTCAAAAATAATCTTGCCTTGCATTAATTGGCAGTTGCACAAACTATTTTTATTTCTTATACATTCGTGTTACTGTAAATTTCCTACCTTAGTTAACAATTTCGTTGCAGTTAAACAGATGTAAATCATACGTGAATGACAAAGTCCTAAATTTTGTTACAAATGTTCTAAATTAACCAAACTGGTCCAGCTTTCAAAAATAAAGTTTTTAAAAGTCTAGTCAGCTGATGTAAAGTCGATGAGTTCCACCAATTTTCAATAATACCTGAAAATGAATTTCGTAAAAAAAGCTTCATGCATAATAATAATTAGATAATTTGTAATATTATACTATAAACATCGTATAATTATTATATGAATGTATAAGAAATAAAAACAGTGTGTGTAACTGCCAATTAATGCAAGGCAAGATTGTTTAAAACTACTTAGGGCGACTGTTACCAACGCCGATTAAATTAATCGACGATTAACTCAATCAGCAATATAGCCAACACCAAATCTATATATTGTTCTTATTATTATCTTCGTGATATTCTTTAATCTCTGCATTTCTACTGAATTAACTGTGATGAATTAATAATCTTCTGTCTATAATAGAATGACTGCTGATTGAGTATCGAGGTTGGTAACAGTTGCCTTTAGAATGTTATAAATGTAGTTATAATAATTACAGTAATATGAATATTGCCAATAGCAAGTCTGTATATCGTTCTTATTCTTCGTGATATATACTTCAATCTCTGCGTTCCTACTTAACTAACTGTGATGAAAATAATAATCTTCTGTCTATAACTAATTCCAAACTGATCCAGCTTTCAAAAATAAAGTTTTTAGTAGTCTAGTCAGTTGAGGTAAAGTCGATGAGTCCCTCCAACAATTTTTCAATGATACCTGAATTTTAAATGATACCTGAAAATGAATTTCGTAAATCATACATAATAATAATTAGATAATTTGCGGAAGGAATGAAATATAATATTACTTGTGTTTATTACATATTCGTAAATTCCATTTGAGAAAAATCTTCTGGATTACATTTAATATGCAATAGCTCCTGGCAGACTTGGGAAATTGTTCGTTGCAGATAAACAGACATGTAAACCATACGCGAATGAATTTGACAAAGTTCCAAATTTTGTTCCAAACATCTTTTCGTAAATTCCATTTGGGACCACAAGTAAACCTCGACAAGAAATGCATCATGAAACATATCTTTAAATTATAAGTTACATACTAATGTACGTACAAGGTCGAACCTCCTCGAGGTTGATAAAATTATTCGATACATTTTTGCACTATCGCGAACCGAGTTGTTAATTGTTATATTATATTTAAAGTTGACAGATATCCAAAGGAAATCTGTTGCATCGATGGCATAAAGGATTTAACAATTCTGCTTTACAGACAAATATTTAACCAAGACAAATACTCTGCTGTAATCTATGCCATCAATGTGACGGATATGATTTCCTAACCTGAATAGTGATCAACTTTAACGATCTTGGTGTAAAGCGATACATTTTTTTTGCCAGATTCGTTCATTTTGTGCAAAAACGTGTCGAGCAAGTCTAATTTGTGTATGTAGCAGAAAATCACTTACGTGTCCTCTACTATGCCATCGATGTGACAGTTTTCCTAATCCTAACCAAATCATCAGCCACAGAAAACGGACACATGTGTGATGTGACCATGCACATTGTTAGCGCCACATTTACCTCTTGCGCCAAAAATTCCAAAAGGACATTACCCCCACCACTTCGTAGCGGCGACGACGATGATGATGACGGTTTTTAATATAAAAATCTCAGATTCGTATTTTGCGTCGCAATATCTCCGCTCGTAGAGCACGTAGGGAAAAAGTAATAACACTTTCATTGTATCCCGAGCGGTTGCAATCGATTGAGCACACTTAAAACTTGATCGGTTCAGCCCTTATTGAGAATCTGATAATCTCGATCTGCCGCAACTCGCCGGCTCGCGAAAAAAAATAGCCACGGTAGTGGCGCTGCGCGTAGCTTAGCGCCGAGACACTACCAGTGTCTCCAGTCAAAACTCATTTGTATATAATGTAAAATATGTTTAAATATGCTTGTGTATAATACGTTTTTATATATGTAATGTGTTTTTATATGTACACTGTCAAAAATATCGTGAAATTTAATGTATTTTTAAGTTACATAAATTAAATTAAATTTTATGTATCTGTAACCGAAAAGTATATTTGTGTACATGTACATAAAATTTAGTGCACGTTTCATAAAATTTTACGAAGTTTAGTACATTTTTTATTAAATTTTATGTAGATTTGTATAAAATTTAATGTAAGTAAACGTTAAATTTAAATTAATTGTAACTTCATTTTCATTGACAACACATTAAATATTTTTAATGTGCCTATTTGAAATTTGCTTCCATTACACGTATAATTGAAGCAAAGGACCCCGCCCTAATCCTATATGAAATTAGATCTCGGTGAAATCAAATGGTTTTCTCATATGTTATAGCCTATGACCTGCTCAATAAAACGTATAAGTTTTAGCGCAAAAAAATGAACAGTTTTCGTGTTTGATTCATCTAAAGTGGCTGACATTTCATCATAAAATGCTCAATAACTTTTAAACGGCGCTGACCTAAAATGGATAAAATTATGATATTTTGAAAAGATCACAGCAAGGACTATAAGGATGTAACGATGCACCCCCAATAACTGCATCGTCCCCGGCAATGCCAACTCGCCGGATGCCGCT
>NW_017299234.1:56117-57781 GCF_001594075.2 Trachymyrmex cornetzi
CTCGACGAGACAACCGCCCGCGCCGCGGAGAAACTGGGATACCGAGTTAACCCGGAGGAAGGCCAGGTACAACTCGCCGACGGCCAAATAATTCCCCTGCCGGGAAGTCTGGACCTGCCCGTGGAGATCGCGGACCGCGCGGTACGGCACGCATTCCGCATCATGCCGACCCTCACGAGTAGCGCACTGATTGGCATCGACCTGTGGGCGAAAATCGGCCTCGCAATCCCGCCCCCCGGACCGATAATACGGCAGACCGGCACTAGCCGGGCCGCAGGGGCGGAAGGGCTCGCGCCGCGAAACGAGGAAGAGCTCCGGCGCCTCCGTGAGTTCCTCGCCGAAGAACTACCGCGGTTCGAGGCCATACGAGGGCCCACGCGCCTTGCGCAACATCAAATTCGCGTAAAACCCGGGACGGTGCCAATCAAGCAGCGATATCGCCCACGCAATCCGGCTATGCAGGCGATTATTGACACCGAGGTCGAAGAAATGTTACGCGAGGGCGTTATCGAACCCGCCGCCAGTCCGTGGAGCTCCCCTGTCGTGATCGTGCGGAAAAAGAACGGGAAGAATCGATTTTGCATAGATTTCCGTCGCGTAAACGAGGTTACCGAACCAGATGCGTACCCTCTCCCGCAAATTACCGCGACACTAGATAAGTTGCGAGGGGCACGCTACCTGACGACGCTCGACCTTAAAAGCGGGTACTGGCAGGTACCCCTCACGCCGGACAGTAAACCCATCACCGCGTTTACGATCCCGGGAAAGGGGCTGTACCAATTTAAAGTCATGCCCTTCGGGCTACACTCCGCACCGGCGACCTTTCAGCGTCTCCTAGACCGGGTGCTGGGCCCGGAACTCGAGCCGCGGGTATTCGTGTACTTAGACGATATTATCGTGATAAACGCGACCTTCGAGGCCCACCTCGACACCCTCCGGGAGGTGTTCGAACGGCTCCGCGACGCCCGATTGAAAATAAACCCGGAGAAGTGCCACTTTTGCGTCGACCAGCTCCGCTACCTCGGCCACATAGTGAACCGGAGCGGCATCATGACCGATCCGGAGAAAGTGCGAGCGATCGTGGACTGGCCGGTGCCACGAACCGTGAAACAGGTGCGCCAGTTCCTGGGCATCGCGTCGTGGTACCGGCGGTTCATCCGCGACTTCGCGACCGTGGCCGCGCCCCTCACCGCGCTGACACGGAAGAACGCACGGTGGACCTGGGGCCCAGGCGAGCAAGCCGCATACGAGGCCCTTAAAGGGACCCTCACAACGGCTCCCGTGCTCGCATGCCCGGACTTCACCCGACGGTTCATCCTACAGACCGACGCTAGCGCGAGCGGGCTCGGAGCCGTCCTGACGCAAAATTTCCCGGAGGGAGAACGCGTCATCGCGTACGCCAGCCGATCGTTGAACCGCGCCGAGCAAAACTACAGCGCGACCGAGCTCGAATGCCTGACCGTCGTCTGGGGCATCCGACGAATGCGCGACTACCTGGAAGGCTATGCCTTCACCGTCATTACCGACCATCAGTCGCTACGATGGCTACAGAGACTAGAGTCACCGACAGGACGCCTCGGACGCTGGGCATTCGAGCTCCAGCAATATGATCTCGAGATCCGGTACCGAAAGGGAACGCTGAACAGAGTCGCCGACGCGCTCTC
>NW_017299234.1:58847-60232 GCF_001594075.2 Trachymyrmex cornetzi
GCCGAGCTTGGCGACCCGCAATCGGCGACAAAGTATATAAGCGCGAACATCTGCTATCCAGTAAAAATAACGCCTTCAACGCCAAGCTCGCGCCGAAGTTTAAAGGCCCCCTCGAGGTACGGCGCGTGGTGTCACCGGTAATCGTTGACTTGCGAGACGGCAGCGGCCGCTGGTATCGTCACATACACGTAAAAGATTTAAAACCCGCCCCTCCGACCCCCCATCCCGACACCGAAACAGACGTAAACTCCGACACCGAAAGCGACCGTGACCCAGACGACTACGAAAACAACAATAATACCGATGACAGCGACGAAGTAGAGAGCAACGACCGCGATGATATACCGCTGGCCGCTATCAGTCGTCATGGAGCAAGCGTGTGACAAAGACGACATCCTAAAAGCGCTCAACGAGCTTATCGGGGACGTGCCCTACGATCCGGAGCACCCCGGGATGGACCGGCCATGGAGAACAACTGTGGACGTAGCGGCACCCGCCACGGAGTACCCTCCGCCGCAGGCGTACAGGCGAATACCTGTGGTAGGATGCACTATCCAGGCCACCGACCGGCAACGCCGAGGCAAGTGGGCCTGGCTCACGACGCCCGTGCCGCCGCCGACCACCAGAAGGGCCGCCGAGACAGGGCCACCGAGTACCAGCGGGAAGCACGCGGAACCGCCCCAGGAAGTGCTACAGCCGATGGGGCCGATGCCACCACCGCCCATCGCGGTGGAAGTCGAGCCGGGGACACTGGTGGACGTGCCATACTTCGCGGCACATGTGTCCAGGAAATATACGGCGAAAGCCGGCAACAACCGTTGGTTAATACGATATAACCACACCGGCACCGTACGGTCCATCCGTAAGAAACTCGGGTGAAGTGCCTCAAATTCAGGCACTACCTGAAAGGGGGGGGGGGTGATGCAACAATGCACCCCTAGAACTGCATCGTTCCCGGCAATGCCAACTCGCCGGATGCCGCTACGGTGACCCCCCGGTCACCGTACGCGATGAGAGCGCGGTGCGCTCGAAACATTTAAGAAAACGCAAACATAATTACAGGCCGCGCGAACTCGCAAGTCCGCGAAAACCGAACGTCGCCGAACGACGCCGAGCGCCGCAGCTCTCGCTCGTATTGTTCCACGCCGAGAGTCACCGAATGATTCCGGAACAATACGAGCGGGAGCAACAATTAGTATAAAAGCGCTCCGAAGAGAACAATTCTCGCTTTTTGCTCCTGATCCGATTCCTGGCACCGACCGTTTCCTTAATCCGATCTCCAGAGCAATACCGCGGTGGTAAGGGTGTTCTCTGCCGGCATTTACCGGTCAGTTATTGCACTCAGCTCCGCTCTCCGACTCACCGCTCCTAGCAGGCTCCTCGAA
>NW_017299234.1:60682-65119 GCF_001594075.2 Trachymyrmex cornetzi
ACTGGTCTCACACATACACACATACACATACATCTACACGCATTCACAACTCTGTACTAAACACACGAAAATACATTATCGTTCGTATTTATCCAAGTCGTATTTCATTACATTACTACCGCCTTGTCTCTCTCCTCCTGGCCGAACTTCTTTGCGACCCTGGCCGCGGCCCGTGACCGACGAGCTACGTCCGCGCAAAGAAAGGTCGTTTCAAGAAAATGAAAGAAAAAGGGAGGGGGGTGTTACGTCCTGAGCGCGAGACTGTCGCAGTCACGAAACGCGGCGTAACTCGTTGGGAATGCGAGCGCGGAGCGGGGCGCGCTGGGCGAAGCCTTGGTGCGGTATTTCTTCTATGCGGTATTTTGACGCGTTTTTCTGTCGTTGGGAATAGGCAGCTGTCACCAGTGCTCGGAAATGAGCACGAAATTCGGAGATAATGTATTTAATTAGAAGAGATTGAAATGGCTATCCCTTCGTGTCCTTCCAACAAAATAATGTGGAGAGTTTAGAGGATGCGTCAGTTGACTTCATTTCGCAAATCTCTCTATCTACACTCTCCGTTGGTTTGGGAAGATCAGGAAGGGTGCAAGAAAGAATACAATTGAATATGGTTTTATGATTTTAATGCTAATATTGCAAGGCTGTATGGTTGTTATGGTGGGCCGCGATGTTACGAGAATGGGCCTCGTTGGCTTCCCGACCGGGGCCACGTATGACGGAGATCGCGGTCTCGATGGCGGAGGGCGCGTGGACTCCTTCGGAGGCTGCGGCTCCGCAGTGGGGCGGGGCGGTTCTTTCGGTTCCGGCAGATACGCGGCGTTGTTGTCGGCGGTGGAGTGGGCATCGGCCCAGTATCTGGAGGGGTCAAACTCCCCGGACTCGTGGAGTGCCTTTTTAAGGGGTCGAAGGTGCACCCGCCACCCTCCCCTCTTGCTTCTGACACGCTTCCTTTTGGGCATCTATATACCCAAAAAAGAGAAGATGAAGAATGAGTGCTTGGTGGGGAGGATAGAAATCCTCGACGCCGGTTAAAGCGCTCGTCGGAGCTTCCACGAGGAATATACTTGGATGACAACGCTCCCGTTGAAGCGCGGTCGTCCAAGGGGATACAGGATAGCCTTCCTCGCCTGGGGAGGCGCTCGGTAAAGGCTGGAGTAAGGTAGGCGATGAGGATGTCCCCTACGCTTAATCGTAAGCGCTGTGAGGGGATCCTCGGGTAAGAGGGAAATAGCCACGCTCAGCGTAAGCGCTCCAGGTATCTTACCTCGGCTATCTTCAGGAGGAAGAATAAAGTACTTTACTGTAAATCGTCCTGCTTTATATATATTTTGTATCGTGACCCCTCGTAAGGGGGTGTTTTCGCACGCGTGTTGTTGCGAAATTCTCTCGAATGTTCTAATTCTTCTATCGCTATTTATTTAATTA
The DNA here is from genome assembly GCF_001594075.2 of Trachymyrmex cornetzi. Lineage (NCBI taxonomy): Eukaryota > Metazoa > Arthropoda > Insecta > Hymenoptera > Formicidae > Trachymyrmex > Trachymyrmex cornetzi. Next base: position 62,108 of record NW_017299234.1, read on the forward strand.
CTGTGCGTCTTTTTGTTCCTTCGGTTGTTCTTATTCTTAGCGGGGTTCGCAATATTCCTAGGGGTGCTCTTGGTTGGTGCGTGATGCACTCGGTTGCGGCGTAGCTAGCGTGCATATTTGCGTGTTTTTTCATTCCGCTTTTCCGCGTATCTTTCGGTTCCTTCTTCTGAAGCGCTCGTGAGTTTCCTTTGTTTGTTTAAGGCTCTCATTTCGTTATTCGTGCCCTTATTTAATTTGCAGTAGCTCTTATTTGCTCTTTGAGGCCTTCGTGATTGATGCGCGCGTTTCGCGTTGCATAGCTATGCATTTTTGCAAGTGATTACGCGTTTTTACTTGTTTTTGGTGGATCGGCGCTATTTCCTCGCGATTATTTAGTTGCTAGTTATAATGTTCGTTGTTTCCCGTTTTTTAGCGGTGCAATCTACGTGTTCTAGCGCATTTTTCTATTAGTTTTTCTATTTTATAAGTCGCGCAGGCGCTGTGCGCGCAGCGTTCGTTGGCAACGGCTGCGGTAGCATGTCCTATAGGCTCTCGCGGCACGTATTGTATCGTTCGCTATACTCTGTGCTCCCGTTCGCTTGGTAAACGGACGGGACGCTATATTGTAGCGCACCGGACGTTACAGGGGTCTCACTTAAAAAATCCGTGTGGACGTTGCATGTCATGACCTTGACGACGCCACCCAAAGTCAAACTGATGAAGCCAGTGGCTAGACCTTTTTAAACTCTACAACTTTTATCTAATTAACATTTTTTTTATAAAACTGATAGTTTTCGAGATATTTTACCGTCTCGGAACATTTTACGTTCCTTATATGATTATACTATGGTGCTACATATAATAATATTCCACATAGAATTACATATCATGTATAATGTATGCACACATATATAAAACGATACATTGTTACAGAATATGTAGTGTAATTCCCTACTTTTAGTAATGCAGGACCAACGATATGGACGTGATAGGGGTCTGATCCCGTGTGTGTGCGCGCGTGCGTGCGTGCGTGCGTGCGTGCGTGCGTGTGTGTGTGTTGTGTGTGCGCGTGCGTGCGTGAATGCGTGATGTTCATGCGTGCGATATGCAATTATATTACTTAATAAAAAATTGTTTCTCAATTATTTGTTAAGTTATTTTCATCGTTCAGATCCTGGGAATTACACCACATATTCTGTAACAAAGTATTTTATACAGGTGTACATATATTGGATATTATATATGATAGTATGTAATTATATGTGGGATATAATTATATGTGGTACCATATATAATCATATAAGGAACATAAAATGTTCCGAGACGGCAAAATATCTGGAAAACTATAAGTTTTATAAAAAAAATGTATTAGATAAAAGTTGTAGAGTTTAAAAAGGTCTGGCCACTAGCTTCATCAGTTTGACTTTGGGTGGTGTCGCCACAAAAATCTTGTCGTACTTATTTTGAAAGTACATAAATGGAGGAACAATTTGAGCCTAGGAACATTTCGCTATCTGCATTTGAACTGGCACTTTACTATTGTAAGGGGAAGTAACTGATGGCTTCGGGGGTGATTTATCGGTCAATGGGGATGAGTACTAATATTTTAATTATGGTATTTTAAAAGCGTATAATTAGCACAAAATTATAGTGTTATTATTTTTATTTTTATTGTTATTTTTTTAAATTCATTCTAACTTTATTAAAAATCAACAGAAAACTAATTTTCCGCTAAACAGCTTGAACACAAAAATCGGGATTACAGCAATAAATTAGCACATAAAGAGCACTAAATCCTCCATGTGTTTCGTATGATTATAACCATGGCATTTTAGCTTGATAGACATATCTAAGACGTGCAATCTCGTTCTAACGATACTGCGAGAAAGAAAACGCTTCGCAAAAAGGATGAAAAGTACCCATTGACTATCTGCGCTAATAACAATGAAGAATGAGATCAAGTGCGCTTATCGAGTAAATTTCATCAAATCTCACAACATTGGATCTCTGTTAGGATTTTCATCGAATCGCGTGTTGGAACCACGACAGTGGCACGAATCGGACGTATCGATAAATATCATCAACGTAAACACCATTCGCATTGAATGCAACGTGACTGCGGATGTGTACAGCAACGACAAATGTGTGCACGCTATACACGAATTTTCGCCGAGCGTGTCGTCAGGATAAGAAATCGAAAAGGCCGACACAGATCATTTACCTTCCGATCATCGTACGAAGAATTACGGATCTGACGCTTCGTATTGCGGATCAAGACGGACGATTGCTCGATTTTAGCGGAGAGGAGGTCGCTGTTAGATTGCATATACGGAAGCGACAGCGATAAAGTGATACAATGATAACGTGAGATGCTTGTTTTAAATGAGCAGACGGAATAGACTAGAGACATATTTTTTACCAGAGGGACGACAGCGATCAAAAACATTCGATCGTCCAGTAGAAAGAAACTCACTGCGTCAAACGTTAAATTTTTAAAATCATTGGGCTTTGTCGTACGAAATATCTGATATGGCTGATATCTTGAATATTGGAGGCGAACCGATCTTTGACGATCATATCGTCAAGTTCGAGTTTTATACGTACAATCCGTACGTCAATACGTCGTTTGGACGTAGCGACGAGATAAGGATACTCATACAACAGTTATTATTAAACGGCCCCGTCCTGAAGGCGGAGCGAACGTGCAACCTTACCCATCAAGGTATGTGCCAGTAACCAACGCCACTATCCAACGAAACCGCCCTGAGAAGGGCGATGGAAAAACCCAGCAGCGCCTGCAGGGCGTTTTCGCTCTATTCTCAGTAAGTCCTAACTGTGAGAGTTTCGCATGGAAGTTACCATGTCCAGTTAGAATCTGTGTGAACCAGTAATTGAGCTAAACCCATTTGAACGGGAGCCTTTCTTGTATACTACTGAAGAAGGTGAACGTTACTAGTAGGTATACTGGGGGGATTCTAAGCCAGGTCCTCTGAGGGGAGTGCGGGGCGCGGGGGGTACTTGGAGGCGCGGGGG
>NW_017299234.1:69998-70225 GCF_001594075.2 Trachymyrmex cornetzi
TTATATTATTGTATATTACCTTAAGTTTCAATTTATGTATGTGTTTTACATTTATATATGTAATACTATTATGTATTATCACTATTTTAAGTTTCACTATATGTATGTTTTTTTTACATTTATATATATGTATTACTAATATACTTTTGCAGTATCAATTATTATATATATATATTACTATCATTTTTCATTTCATGTATCATACATTTATAAGTATTTTATATATA
>NW_017299235.1:0-575 GCF_001594075.2 Trachymyrmex cornetzi
AAAGATTTTGGTACATCACTAGAAGTTACATTACTTCGAAACGAAATTGCAGAAACCTTACTTTGTACGTCTTTTGTTATAAAAGATATATGTTTATTTTGTTTCAGTATTTGAAAAAAAGGTTTAGTAATGTGTAATTTATGTAGGCGTTGGGCACATCCACAATGCATTGGAAGAATCAGCGAACAACGAAGCATACAGGAATGGGCAAATCCTAACGTTACATACACTTGTACATTGTGCAAAAAAAACATTAGGTATTGGATGATCAAAAATGAGTAATTGTAAACTATAAAACTATTGTAACTGTAATCTATTGTAACTATTGTAACTATTGTAACTGTAATCTATTTTTATCAATTGAAAAATGCATAAATCTGTTAGACGATGCTTTCAGGTACACGACGATGCTTCGGGTATTTAAAGACACTATAACGTTTGAAAAATGTTACGTCTACGAAAGACACAATATATTAAAAAAAATACCATGCCTACAAAAGACACGATATGTGTAAAAAAAATACCATGCCTACAAAAGACACCATATGTCTGTAAAAGGTACTGTATATTTGAAA
>NW_017299236.1:0-424 GCF_001594075.2 Trachymyrmex cornetzi
TCAAATATCTCATCCACTGTAACGGATGCTAAAGATATACCAAATGTAATATGCGCTAGCGATAACTTTGATAAAAATCAGCTCCTCGACTGCGAACTGTTAGCTGTAGTTTATTGTGCGTAAGAAAAGAAATTATGTAAAAGAAATGTGAATAAAAATAAATTCGTTCACATCACTATATATGTATATGTACTTAATTTTACTACCCATCCTTTGCTCTAGTAAAATAAGAACACAGCGTATTGCGAAAACTAAGTCATAAAAAAAAAACAAAAGGAAAAAAGGTTGTCGTACTTCTATGGGCAGGTGGTGGCGGCCCACGGCGACAGCGGCGGCGGCGGCGGCGGCCCGCAATGCATTTTTGGGGTGGTCGCGGGGTCGCGGCAGCGACCGGGGGACCTTCTCCGCGCTCTAGCCACATAGA
>NW_017299236.1:719-1069 GCF_001594075.2 Trachymyrmex cornetzi
GCGCTACGCTTCCCCTCGCCTACGAGTATCCCCCGCACCCCGCGATCCCCTCAGAGGACCAGAGTTAGAATCCCCATAGTATTCCTACTCATAATAATAAAAATATAATCATTTCTACTGATGGATTACATTGCAGAACAAAAAATGGAACTATCAGCACTTTCATATTAAAAATTATGAGCATTATGTAAACATATCATTTTGCAATCCTCCAACAGTTAAATGACGCATTCAAACAAATTTATTTCAATAAAACATCATTCTCTAAATTTTTGGAGTGAAATCTAACTTCAAAAGAGTTAAAATACTGCCACTATTAAAAAAAAGTAAAAAAATTACACCATTGAATA
>NW_017299237.1:0-425 GCF_001594075.2 Trachymyrmex cornetzi
CATTTCCTCGACGGCGAACACCTAGACACTCATTTCTTCGACGGCGCACACCTAGATACCCACTTCCTCGACGGCGAACATATACAAAACATGAGTTCGAAGGAAACTTAATGTAGTATATATTTTGTTAGAAGTGGAGGTTTATTGAAGATTTCACAATCAATATCACTTTTTAAAACAAAATTGTATGATCTTTTACACAATACAATCAAGTTATTATATAGAGGGTGTCCCGAAAGTTTTTGCCAATCGCTTTCGTGTAGATAGAGAGAACTAAACTGAGTCGAAAAGTCCTCTACCATTTTGCAATTTTCGCTATAGTTGACAAGGTATTAATTACTAAAAATTGAAAAATATTGGTTTTGAATAATTTTTTACTCAAATACTATTAACTTTACAGAAAAACTACAAGAGACAAAAATAAT
>NW_017299238.1:0-304 GCF_001594075.2 Trachymyrmex cornetzi
AGACGTACGATTCTAATTTTTCACATATTTTCACATATTATTAATACACATGTCAATATATGAGAAAAGTTTTTACAGCGGTATCTTAATTTCAAAATTCTACGAAATTAGTTGAGAGTCGCAGAGTTAAAAAAATGATATGACCAAATGATTGACACGATATCTTGAGAACTCTAATAGCCAGAAATAAAAAACAAAATTTTTTCTTAAAATTTATTTGCGCGATTATCGCGTAAATTGGAATTATTGAAAAATATTGAAAATTCGCGAGTTGACACGTGTTTTTAGAACGTGATGCGAAAAA
>NW_017299238.1:374-751 GCF_001594075.2 Trachymyrmex cornetzi
CGCGGTAGCTAATGAATCTACCAATACAACGCCGCAAGAATTTTTTAAATGGGTCGGTTAGTTTTTCTGAAATTGCGTCAACCGCCAAAACAACAACGTTTCGAGAAAAGGACGTTTAAAGTTTAAATCCTGAAAGATTAAAATTATATCGGATACCGAAAACATCCATTTTCTGGCAAATAGAAGCGGAAATCGGAAAAAGCCCTCGTAGCGCTTATAAGAAGAGCAAATGTGAAAACCTGACGCGATTGGTTTGGCAAAATAATAACGGATACCGAAACATCTATTTTCGTGCAAATAGGAGCGGAAGTTGGAAAAAAGCCACGTAACGCTTGTAATGCTGGATTCACATTGCATCCGATTTGCGTCGTACGACG
>NW_017299239.1:0-322 GCF_001594075.2 Trachymyrmex cornetzi
TTAAGTATGTTTATACATATTTATACATATTCATGCATGAAAAATTTTTTACCGGGTCTTTTATTCTATTTTATTGTTAACAAAATATATATATTATTCGTTTATTTACAAAGCACCTAATTCTTGCGTCGCAATGACACTTAATATAATTGCATTTTAAATACTTAAAGTACTTACGCACAAAAGTTGTTTAGATTAATTTTGTCATTATACAGGGTGCTCTGACCTGTTTTGCCAATCACTTTTGTATAGATAGAGTAGACTAAACTAAGTCGAAAAATCCTCTACCATTTTGCAATTTTCGCAATAGTTAACAAGATAT
>NW_017299240.1:0-635 GCF_001594075.2 Trachymyrmex cornetzi
TGCTCAAGAGTTTTTTATGCTTTCATGGTATGGAAATGTGAATTAGGAATACTTAGTAAGAAACAAAAAATACGTATCTGAATAAACCGGTTACATGTTATCGCGCAAGAGGCATTATTCGTTATTCTGGTCTCAAAGTAATAACAATAAACAAATGAAGTAGCAAGTCATTTAATTGGAAAGGGTGATATTTATTTATAACAATATTTCCAGATAAAGAATTACGCGAATCCTGTGATCTCTTTCGAGATCTGTACATAAGAATTGCACTAAAATGGGGATTAATTCATACTTTATTGATAACGACATATTCTTTGTGGACAGCATTCTGGAAAATTATCAGCATACCGGAAAATATCAGTTGACGGTATTAGCACAGTTTCTTTAGATTTTTCGCAAGTAAGTGTAGGGCATCTGGAACGAAACAAAATAGAATTTGTTAAGATTAGATTGTAAATGAGAGGTTTGATAAAAAAAATCTCTTTTTCATTAGCATTAAAATGACGACAGAATGTCATAGTTGTGCAGACCCCATTGCGAAATATTGAGTGTTGATTGTTTAGAATATATATAGTCATTAGAGAAAAAAAGCAGAAACTTAAAAATGTGAATTGGTATGAGATTTTCTATTATAT
>NW_017299240.1:807-2255 GCF_001594075.2 Trachymyrmex cornetzi
AGTAAGTGTAGGGCATCTGGAACGAAACAAAATAGAATTTGTTAAGATTAGATTGTAAATGAGAGGTTTGATAAAAAAAATCTCTTTTTCATTAGCATTAAAATGACGACAGAATGTCATAGTTGTGCAGACCCCATTGCGAAATATTGAGTGTTGATTGTTTAGAATATATATAGTCATTAAAGAAAAAAAGCAGAAACTTAAAAATGTGAATTGGTATGAGATTTTCTATTATATATATATATCGTTTTTCACTGACAGAGCTGGTGCGCACTCAGTGCACTTTAAAGCCGTTGTACAAAAATCGATGTAAACATGTACGTTTAATACAAATATAGAATGAATTTAATCCTCAATATATTTTATTGTACTATTTGATAAAATATACGTTGGGTAATATATTAATTGAGGTGTCTCACTTTTATATTCAGATTAGGTTAATGTACAACAGCTTTAATGTGCACTGAGTGCGCACCACTTCTATTACCAGTGGGAAATGCATTTCGATTTTTTCTATTTGGTTCATTGTTTTCGTGTACTGCTCTAAAACACAGAGTAAAAATTAATTGTAACTAATTTTTCTAAATTTTTATTTACATATGTAATAGTTCTTTTCTTGTAGTCGTTCACAAATACGTAGGTTTATCAAATTTACCTTTAATATCGTACAAAAAAGTTGTTTCTTAAGCATATTTTTCTTTGATTAATAATTTAAATAACTAATCACACATTTTCTTCGTATATATTTCCATTACAGCGAGAATCAGGTTAATCAGTTATTAAATCATCATTGTGTATACAGCAATTTTTCCCGAGATTTTAAGATTATTCATAGAGAAACATCATTTAACTCTATACGTAAAAAAATTTATTAATGTTTTTCTTTGAGTAGAATCTTTCTGAGTTACGTGAAATTTAATATTCATTTGCATACAACTTAGCCTACATACTGACAATATTTTATAATGTTTATGTAAAAATTTATATATGAAATACTTCTAAATATATTTTATAAATCATCTTGTATGTGATGTATAATTATATAATGTTTTGACTTACGTTTCGATGGTAAGTTGTGCAAATTGATCACAAATAAGCTTCATACACAAATCCTTAAAGACGACTGAACTATTCCTTCTTGTAATGACCGATAAAGTTCCATCTCTATATTTGCATGGGAAATCTAAAACGCATATTTTTGGGCATAAAATCCGAAAGTATTCGAAAAAGCGTTTTGCAAGCTTTCATTAATTTTTGTGATATTATTAATTATAGCGCGACTATATTGATATTGGAATGATCATTATTGTCTAGTTCGCAAATCTACCTAAGAATCTATCATAGAAATATCACAAAGGATGCACATAGTATGTTAAGAGTCTTCGTTTACTTAACAATGCTCTGTACGATAGTCTATTAACAGCTTCATCCTAACGTTTGTAAATTGG
>NW_017299241.1:0-1527 GCF_001594075.2 Trachymyrmex cornetzi
AGGCATAACTTCCACAGCAGCTACTATTCTACTGAGTGCATCTACGTGAGCCATTTTTTCTCCTTTATGATGAATGACTTTAAAACGATAATTTTGTAGACGTAAAGTCCACCGCGCAATTCGAGGGTTTAAATGAGCTTTGTTCATAGCGTAAATCAAAGCATGGCAATCGGTTATTACTGTAAAATCTAAGCCATATAGATGGATATGAAAACGTTCTATGGCTTTAACAACTGCTAATATTTCCAATTCATAAGAATGATATTTGTTTTCAACATCGTTTGTAGCTTGACTAAAGTACGCTACTGGAGCCCATGCACCTTTGTGTTTTTGCAATAAAATAGCACTAAAAGCGATGGCGCTAGCATCTGTATGAAGCTCAGTTTCTAAATGTGGATTATAAAGTTTCAAAATTGGTAAGGCACTTAGTTCTGATTTTAATAGATTGAAAGCTTGAATACAGTTAGAATCAAATTTAAAATTGACAGATTTTCTTAACAAGTTATGCAAAGGTTTAGCTTTATGAGCATAATTTTGAATAAATTTTCGAAAGTAATTAGTAAGACCTAAAAATCTTTGTAATTCGATCACTTTAGCAGGAATTGAAAATTGTTTAACAGATTCAACATGTCTTTCACTAATAGATATTCCTTCTGGCGAAATTTTATATCCAAGATATACAATGTTATTTTTTAGAAAACTACATTTGTCAAAATTTAAAGTGAATTGATGTGATTTAAGTAATAGTAAGACTTGTTCCAAAGTATCAAGATTTTCTTCTATAGTATATGATGGAATAAGAATGTCGTCTATGTATACGATAACTTTATCTTCACGAATTAAAGGTTGGAGAATTTGTATAAGACGCTTCTGAAACTCAGCGGGAGCTTCACAATATCCAAAGGGTAATTTTTTATATTCATATTGACCATCTGGAGTAGCAAAGGAAAAATATTGAGTGTGGTCAGAATGAATTTTAATCAAGTGAAAACTGTCTTTGAGATCTAATAATGTAAATATAGTTTTGTCACCTAATCTTGCGATGCAATCTTCTATCAAAGGGAAAGGATATTTTTGTTTTACTACTCGATCGTTAAGAGGTCTTAGATCAATGCAAAGTCTTAATGAGCCATTCTTTTTCCTGACTGGAACAATTCTTGCACAATCAGGTGAATTACTAACCTGAACAATGTCGCGTTTTATGAGATCATCTACAATATCTCTGATTTGTGATCGTTCTGCCCAAGCAAAACGTCTAGGGGTGAATGCATATACAGAGTCATTCTTTAATTTGACTTTTACACAATAGTTATCATTAACAATATTAACAGGAGCTTTGTCAATTTTATAAAGAATTGTAATTAATTTTTCATCTATTTCTGTGCCGAAATCTGTTTTAGCATTTGACCAAGGTTTAGATAAATTGTCGGAAATATCAAAAATTTCAGCTGAAGCGACTTCTTTGAGAAGGGATAATTTGTTATTGTTTGAAGGATTGTATATTAACATTTTTAATTATTGGCGGCG
>NW_017299241.1:2571-2832 GCF_001594075.2 Trachymyrmex cornetzi
AAATTAAAAAGTAAAACTCAATCTTTTTTTTATTATTTACTTAACTCTAATGATATGTATCATGTGTATAAAAATTTTTCTCTATGGAATTTTAAAGTTATATACAAACTTACCTTTTAAAAAAAAAAGGTAAAAAAAGCGCTAAGCGTTTGTGAAACTGGCCCAAATGGTGCTTCTCGGAAAGAATCACCATTTGGACCATTTTCACCAACGCCAATTACTTAATCGGCCGTGAATCTGATAACTAATCACGTTTGCTGT
>NW_017299242.1:0-3718 GCF_001594075.2 Trachymyrmex cornetzi
TATTATTTTTATATAATATATATATTATTTATGTATTATATGTACATATATAATATATGTCATTTAATACATTTCTTTAATATTACACGTAGATAATATTGTATTAGTGCTAACAAAAACTTATTTTTTTATATAATAAAAGAAATAAAAAATATGGTTTTGAATTTGCTTATTATATATAGTGTAAATAATAATTTTAGAATTTAATTTTAGAATTCACTCATTGTCATTTTGGTTGTTATCATTTTGACCGCTGTCGTTTTTACCGTTGTCGTTTTGTCCGTTATCGTTTTGTCTATTATCGTTTCGTTCGTTGTCTCTATTTTTTGAATGACCATTTCTTTCTTTTCGTCCTCCAGCTCTGTCTGATGCTCCTGTGAACCAGCGACTTGTTCTAGATATAATTTCTTTTTCACTTACTGAAAATTTCTCGATTAGAATATCTACAATAAAATGCATTATCATTTTTTTATACTATATATATAATACACAATGTAACAAATATGATAATTGAAAATAAAAAGCACGTACCTCTTATGCATTCAAAGGCACGCGTATCGCAAAAACTTTTCTTTTTCTGTCCACCACTTTCACGTCCGCAAGCACTATATTGCAGTTGAATATCTTTGCTGAGAAGAGCTGTTAATATAGTCGAAATACCTTTCGTAACATTTTCTATACCTGTTATTTGATTCGCCATCATGACTTCCGGATATATTATAAAATGTAAACATTATATTTTTTCCAATCCTTTCATGTTTATTTAAAATAAATATTTTTTATATAACTTACATATGTTTCCTCTTTTTTTATGTCTAGTAGTAATTGCTCATTAAACTTTATAAACTCCTCTACATTATTGAATGGCAAAGTAACCGCCAAGTCCTTTTTACATTCTGTTATTAGTGTACCCAAAGGTCGACTAATATTAAGCGCTAACGTATTTTTTATGTCATTAATGCTTTTATGAAAATCGTATAAAATGCTTCTTTTCATGCTTTCAATTTCTTGCTTAACTGTCAATTCCAAATGATTTAATCGATCCATTAATTGTGCACAACAATCGTTATTACTATGATGTTTTGTCTTATTATTTATATCTGAAAAATAAGTTGTAATGATATAATTGAAAAAAATATTGTGTAATTTTACAAGTGCATATTTTAACAAAAATTGCAATGGTATTAAAAATCTATCAGTCTTTTGAATTATAAAATGTTCTGTCGTCCATAAACATAATTATATAAAATATTTAGTATTATTTATTACTATATTCAAATATAATGTATAAAAATTATTTCCGTGTATATTGGATCTTTATGTGACACAATTGCAGAATGTATCACATTAAGATGCAATATATGCAGACATAATTTTCATTTATTCATGTATACATAAATTTAATTTATAAAATAATTCTCTTTTTATTGACTATCTTGTACCTTTCTCTTGAATTTTATTATGTGTATGAAAAGATATTACACTAAGAAAACAGTTTGATAACTATTAAATTTTTGTTAAAATAGGTTCAACTGAATGTTTTGATTAATATAACCAAACATAATTATATCTTTAAAAGTTTACCATCCTAAACAGTAAACCCATTTGATAATTTTTGTTAGAATAAAATTATTTGATTATAATAACATTTGGTTGAATACAGACATCTGAACCTATTTAAAAAAAAATTTGATAGTTATTGTTAAACTGTCTTTTTTTTACAATGTATTAGGTGGACCGGAAAGTATGTCGTTTCTGCGCATGTCGATATTCATTTGTCATTTATCAGCTTATTGTGTACTTCAAGACAAACAAATATCGACATGCGCAAAAACGACATTACTTTCCGGTCCACCCAATACCTTTAAAATATGGATTTTCTTTTTCAAATCTATAAAGAATGATGTGAGGATTATTTGTACTTAAAACAGGGAAATTTTTTTGTGTGGAAAAAGATTTTAATATCTTTCAGATAAATCTAAATACTAAATATAGTTCTATATTACACTTTATTTTAAAATTATAGTTCTTTTCTAAACAATAAATTCACAATTTAAAAGAGATAAAAAACTGATAGTCATTAATAAAGAAAATTACGTTATGAATTAAAAAATGCAAACTACCCATTTTTACACACACAAATGTGTTAATATTTATATTTCAAACAAACTACACACGAAAGTTACGTTTATGATATTTTTATTGAATAACACACTTTTATAGTGTATATACTTTATTAATTATTAATTTTACGGTTATGAATTAAAATTTTAAAAATAATGAGATCAATATATACATTTTTCTATTATGTAAGTATTTTAAATATTAAAAATAATTTATGCAAAGTCTTATCGTGATTCACAAAGATTTTAAAAAATTATTTTGTTTATTTATAGAACTAATCTCTGTATGTGTGTTATGTGTGTGTATTGTAAATCGTAATATATAATAACTTAACATAAATCATCTTAATATGTATATTTAAAGTAGGTACTTTTATAAAAAAGTTAAGTTTTGGTATTATTTTGTAATATATTTGTCTGTATTTTCATAAAAACACATATAAAAGAATATTGAAATCTTTGATTTAGATAATTTTACCTATTTTTTGTATTACTTTTAAAGGCGATCTAGAATAATCTAGAATTTTTTATTTTATTTTTTATGTAATGTATCATAGAACTTTAGTGTATAATTTTATATGTTATTATTATGTCCCACAAAAATTTGAAAATTCTATAAAAAAGAAACTGTTTACTTATTTATAGATACATATACATATTATATTATATACTTTATATATTTCTAAAAGTAAAGTATTTACCCTTCAATACAGACTTAGCAGGAACATACGGTGGTACATCATTTAATACAGATAAATTCTCTTTTTCATTGAAAACCATAATGTCAGAATTAACATTTGTACTTGCTTCTTCACAATCAGTACTAGAAATGACTAAGTTTGTATATGCTTTTTTGAGTCGGCGTATGCCTTGAGTATAATCAGCTACACATAATCATTATAAATAAATTTATATAATTGCTATTTATAAAAATGTACCACTGAGTAAATCATAAATATAATAATATTTTACAAATATTAAAATATAATATAGAAGTATTGCAGTTATAGATAGTTCTAACTGTATCATACCTGCTTCTTTTAATATTATGACTTCCCATGTTTTCCAATTTTCATCTGGTTTTTTTGATATTTTTGTCCATTTATCCTTATTCCAATTTTTTTTTGTGGGAAATAACACATCCATTTATCCGTGAATTTTAACCATGAGCGTGGAACCAATTCTATTGATTCTCCATCATCATTATTATTTTTTTTTAATATAAATTGAACAATTACATGTGTTGTATCTTTATTAAATGTATTCATGCTAGAATAAGATAAAAATTTATTTCATGAATAAGAAAATATGATATACAATCATCAAGCAGAATTAAGGGTAATTATTTAGTATAGCCCCTCCCCCCTTTCCCCAAGTCAAATTTTAATAAAAATGTGCTCATTCGATGCATTTTCACTTAAAACGAAAGAATCTGGCAGAAAAATGTGTCGGTCGGCCTCGTGAATCGAATTATTAAGCGTTAAGGGGATCCTAAAGCAAACGCCGAACTCCGACGGAAAACGCCCTCTAATAAAATATCGGTAATACCGACATTTTTATTCCATTTCCTACTTACCACTCTAGCTCAGACTTAA
>NW_017299243.1:0-346 GCF_001594075.2 Trachymyrmex cornetzi
TTACCATTTATACTTACCGTCTCTCTCGCTCTTATGCATCTTCTTCTCGAACGCAGCTTCTCATACGTAAAGATATTTTATGTGATGCTCTCACACGTGATGATATCGTCGAACGCGATGGCGCACTCGCGCGTAACGTGATGCCGTAGAGATAAGGAATGGTTAAACGAGATATAATTTGAACACTGAGATATATTTATTTATTTTTATTTATTAACCTTTTTCTTCTTTTCTAACATAGTGTTTACTACAATATCCAAAGAATAAGTACCTACATTATGGTTTCTTAAGTGGTATACATTGAAATTGATTGTATAATTTATAATTTTTTAAATCTTTTATTTAT
>NW_017299244.1:0-1255 GCF_001594075.2 Trachymyrmex cornetzi
CTGCTTTCTCCTACCTCAGTCAAATATTGTAATTCTCTTACTGTATTAATAAAAACATCTCCCACGTTGTCCTGCTTTCGATCTGTTGCCTCGCGTTTCATCGCGTCACTCACAGTATTTAAACGAAACTGACATAACTGATATATGTAGGTGCTTGCGTGTGTGTATGCGTGAGTATGTATATGATTTTAACTATTGTTTCACCACCCATTGTATCGTTGCTTAGTCATGAATTTTTGTTGCTGGAAGGCTTTGTAATAGCAGATTTGCTGACGCCTAACACCATTTGCAAGCTACTATAGTCTTATCTAACATATTATATATTTATGTTTAGCATGTAATCTTTTCCACAGCGTTTTGGAATAAACTAAATTAAATAAAAAAAAAGATTTTTAACAGATCAATTTTAATGCTTACATTATTATAATGTAACTCTTTATCTGTCGCATTCCGTGTAAACATTGCAATAACAATTTTTACTCTAATATAAAATTACAATAATTTCTTTGTGCCGCATAATCGATCAATATGATTTTTTTAAAGGAATTGAAAACGTGTTTACGTGAACTTGCTATAGTAGACCACACGTTGAAAGTTCTCGGACCGCCTAAGGAATACCATAGGCTACGTAATTGGATAATTCGAATAATAATCGGATGGAATGTATTCGTTTTTTGTCTATCAATGTGTAAAAATTTTATTTTATTTTTTTATCATAATATTGACATAAATTTCATCTTGTGTGTTTTTGGGATGTATTTTATGCTTTTGGACAATTATCCGTCAAATATTATTGCCTTAAGTGCTCTGATCTCTGCAGCTATACTTGGGTTAGTATTATACATGTGTATACATTTACTTTGTAAGCTATTTTTATTGACATTGTGCGTAAAAATCTTTACAGTGTGAAACATATAAAGATCTTTTGGTGACATATAAAGATTGGAAGTTATGACCATGACCTTGACAACATATGTATGTTGTTTGTATATACAAAACATGTATATACAATACCTTCAGTATTAAAAATACACTAAACAACAAATATTTAAAATAAATAATTAATCACTACTTTTTATTATTAAATATTCGTAAGAGATTAACATCTTTAAAAAAAACGCTGTGAAAGTAGTAATGTTGAGTAATGTAATCGAATAAATATATGGTCAGAATTTCATCTGCAATGAACTTGATCTTGATATATGTCGTTATAAAAAAGTAACGGCAAAACTAACGGTAAAATTGTAACATAAAA
>NW_017299244.1:1525-1844 GCF_001594075.2 Trachymyrmex cornetzi
TAATAGTTTTTTTGGAATCGTGATCACTATATTCGAAACATGGTAAAGAAAAACGCGAATAAAGTTCTGAAACATTTTAGTACAAGCACTGCTCCGATTTCCATTAGGAGCGACAGTGACACTCAGAAAAGAACGAAACTTTCCTCTGTTGGATAGAACCGTTCTAGAATGGTTTCGAATGGTTGAATATAAGTAATGGCCAGCGCCGGTTATAGCAATTGACTGATGCACGCTATTTGAATCGATCAAGCGGCCCCAAACATTCCGTCATTTTATCTCGTATATTTTGGACAATTTTCGTTTCTTCCATAATACGTTT
>NW_017299245.1:0-11843 GCF_001594075.2 Trachymyrmex cornetzi
ATCGAATAAGCCTATTTTTATTGATTTTTGAGGTGGGGTAGCTAAACTGAATAATTACCAAATGTTTAACCCTAGAATATATGTGTACTTATCGATCGATTCATTATGTACACAAAAAAGCACATACATAAAACTTACAGAATAAAGCTAGTAATTAATTATCGAGACATTATTGATCGATCGAATCACTGACACACCTTAATGTCGCTAATTCATTAGTAATTACAAGTGACACAAACCGTTGGAATATACCATATTTTTTTATAGGAAATAACTAAATAAAAAGATAAAATATTTCCTACGTCTGTATACTTAAAAAAAAAAAGCGATGTTTAACCCTTTTACATAATTTTTCATCTTTTCAGTTGCGTTTCACAAGATTCTCGCTAAAAATGTAAATACGAAAACGAAATAAAGCGAGAAATAAAGTCTATGCAAAACTGTTCTTTATTATTTGAAGAATGGAAATTTGAAGCGTCATAACGAAATTCACACAAAAATATAAAAATTATTACTGATTTTAATTTCAAATTAATACCCGGATTCATTAATAAAAGAGTTAAATTTAGCAAAAGTAATGTCTTTCTTTAAGCCAAATACTCGTAGAGACAAAATTTTCAGAAAATAAAGTTAATGGATAATGAATCTACAGAATAAAACGGAAAACGTGTGATAAATATTTGTTGAAAAATATTTAAAATGTCACGACTAAATTATTTGCAACTTATTTATTTTGTAATATACGTTAATATTTTATGATAGCCAGACCGACGCGCAGCTTTGAGGGTTTGTTTTGACGCAGCAGGCGGACAGACGGCGCTTTTAATATTTATGCCTGTTAGGTCCAGTTGCATCAATGTCACTTCGACTTTAAGCGAGACTTAAAACTCTATCTATCTCGTTTTAAAGCCAAAAAGAGACAGAGACAGAAAGAGTTTTAAGCCTCACTTAAAATCAAAGTAACGTTGGTGCAATCGGGCCTTAGGACGCAGTCATTCGTTCGCCAAAGCTTGTGCGAGCAGGTAGCAGTGCCGAGTGTAGGTATATCGCTCCGGGTATCCGTAATACTTCTTTTCGGAACATAATTGCGACAAACACAAAATAATATAAAACGTTGTATTTATAATTATTCACAGTACGATTACTTATAATTCATACGATTGTTGTTAGCTATTCATAAATGGATCGAGACGACAATCGTGTTTCACGAAACAAATATTTTATGTATGGTTTATTCATTTTAAATCGAAACGCGATAGAGAACAGGATTTATTGTTCGCGAGAATTATGAACAATTGTTATTTTTAGCTGGTATAAAATTTCTCTCTCGCTTGAGTATGATTCTCGATTACACTTTGAACGGTATTATACACGAGTTATAAAAAAAGTAACGAAATAACAGTGGTATATAGGAGTCAGGCGCGGTAATTGTTTCGCAAATAAAATTTTCTTATATCAAAAAATAAAATACATTTAATTAAAGTCGTCAATTATAAATCGATGTTTCGGCTTTTGATTTGAGCCCTCCTCAGATCATAAGCAATTACGTACTTCTTAGAGTTCTTATTGCGAAAAATATTACCTCGGCCTCCCGGCCGTAAATAATTAATTATTTACAGATTTTAATATGTCATTCAACATTATAAGATCGTTTCGAAGATGCGAATAAGCATAAAAAATTTTGCTAAATTGCTAATCAAAACTCGTGATACTGCGGTAGTTTAGTTGAGTTAGCGTTTCAAAACCGAAAAATCATTTCGGCATTCGTTTCTAGGAGAACTACATATGTAGTAGGTATATATATAAATTCACATAAGAATCATACAAAGAGAATTCGTATACGATGACGATATTTTACACTTTGTAATGATAATTAGGGCACATGTTTGTAATTTATTATCTTAAATTAACAGCATTATATCTTTAAATTCGCGTTTTAGTGTGGCCACGCGTTGTAAAATAAGATTTATGGATAATGTATATTTCGAAATGATTTGGCTTTAATACATATTATATCATATACATATTATATCATATCATGTATATATCGTTGGCTCGTAGCTTTTGTTATTTTGTAATTTTGAATCGTACAAGCATTTAGATCCAGCTAGACCGTTTAAGGTTTAAGGCTTTGATTTCTATAGTTTGTATTATCACATATATGGTCCTATATTATATTATATACGATCAATTAAATTCACCATAACAGGAAAGCAATTGCCTACAAAAGGAAAGCAAATTTTTTTTTCGTCTTCGGTGATTTGGTAATGGTTTACTGTTGGTAATGGTTTGCTGTTATAACAAAAAAATTAGTCTGGCATTTTCAGGCGCAGACCTTCCCTTTGTCGATGAATATAAGGATATGCCAATTTCTACAGACAACTTTAACTAAAATATTAAAATTGAATAAATTTGATTATTCAACAGTGTTACATTCAGAAATTCCCTCACCATCTATATCCATCTTCATCTCTTTACAAATGAGCTTTGAAAAATTTACAAACTGTTTAGGTTGAAAGTTGAATCATTTTACGTGGCTTTGTCAAAAAGAATTTTTTCATTTCATAGTCATTGGTATGACAATAGCCTCCTTCTCGTACACTTCGCCATCATTAGTAATAATCAGACAATAATTTGCACCACAAGCACATCCTTTCAGAGGATTATTAACAATAATCAATGTACCGTTAATATTAAAGAAAAAATCTCTTCCATCTCGTGTGGTCAAAATTATTGTGTGATTATTACTAATAATCCTCCGAAAGGATGTGGTGACTTCTCTCATATGCCTGTGGTGCGCACGCTGATTGTACATGGCAAGGATACTCTCGATGGTTTGCCATTGCCTGTCGAGAGGAGCTACGAGCGTACGAAAATTTTTCGGTTCTGCCTGGGATCGAAACCCGGGATCTCTGGCATAACAGTCTCGTGCGCTGCCAGCTACGCCACACTCGCGTTTATTTTTATTGAGTGCTGTACGATTTTTCTTCACCGAGTTATTGAACATTAAAGCAAAAGTGTCATTTTTGCTTCAACAAATCATTTTTCTCACAAATGAAATACAATTAAAGATCTATTATTTTACAGACATTGCGTAAACAATCGAAAATCATGTGAAATTATTTGTATGACTTAAAAATTACACGATTAACTTACAATACAATAAGAACAATTTTATGATTTATTATTATGTTTCTTAAATATATGTATAATTAGTTAATTGTGGAATTGCATTAATACTTTCATCTTTATTACACGAATCTAATATTTCCATGTAAATAATATGGGACGCAATTTTTATTTGCACTAGAACACATTTTTTTTATTTTATGCCTGCTGCACGCTTGCACTCGTCAGTTCTGGATTGCATTAGTTCAGTTCAGTGTTCTAGCAAGATCTAGTAGAGTAGACCGTGAAGGATCATGACAAGTTACTATCAATTTTGATTAAAGCATCGCTCACAAGTGGTTGATCGACTGTTTGGTAAAAACTTTATGATATGCATCGAAGATCCAAAAAGAATCGTATAAATCTCGAACATGGTCAGTAATTTACGTCAAATAGTTGTAAATTATAATATATAAAATAGTCAATGTTTAAAAATAAATAAATATATATTATAAAGTCCGAGAAAATAAATTAAACTTGAGTATTTCGCGTAAAAAAATTTTTGATTAAAAAAAAAGTATAACTGGCACGAAACGAACACTGGCTGTCAGTTACACTTCTCCTTTTTAATAAAAAATTCTTTGGCGCGAGATACTTAAGTTTAATTTATTTTCTCACACTTCATAATTTATATTTATTTATTTTTAAACATTGCAACAATCTGACGGAAATTACCGACTATGTTTGAGAGTTGTGTGATCCTTTTTAGATTTTCAATGCACGGCATGAGGTTCTTTTAAACTTTTTTTGGCACACGGAAAGAACAATTTCGCAGAAGTATTTAAAAATTTAACTAAATACAGATATGAAAATAATTGTGTTGTATTATCAAAATATTTACGTAGAATTCTCAAATTTAGAATATCAAATTTTTTTGCAGCATTACTCATCATGCTTGAACGTTTTACATAATCATTTTGATCTAACAAAATTATTCTGAAAATTGCATCTCACTGTAGATATTTCGGCAAAACATTCTTTTCGTGCATGCAAATACAGAACCGTCAATTGAAATCAAGGGTAGGGAGGGTCTTTATAGGTTGACCTATTTTTACTAAAGATTTTTCTTTAAACTTCAAATTGAGACTATACATTGTACTTTTTTGTTGATAAAAATTTCAGTTTATTTACGATCTCTCTAATAGCAACTCTGTATCTGATAAAATATCTGATGGAAATAATCTTCATAGTATTTATTTTTTGTTTCAAATATTTTTATCCCGAGGAGTCCATTAAAATTCTAATTTATAATTGTTAGATTTTACGTAAAATATTATGATGGTATAAGTAATCAAATTGTATTTCATATTTTATTAAATTTTGGTATAAAGTAAATTACGAGGGGGGAACCACTTAATGTAATTGTGGGACAGAATCCTCGAAATCATTATAAAATTTATATAAAAACTCTATGTATAATCCGATAATTACATATGCAACCACGAAAAATCATTGTATAATATTAAATAAAATCGTATATTTTACCAAATTACTTCATAGTAATGAAAAAAATTATTTGTAACCAGATGAAATCATGTAAACTGTGAGACAATATTTCAGCTAGTGGTTACCCCCTCGGTAAATTATATGAAAAATTATAAACAATGAAGAAGTAAGAAATAAAGCAGAGGTTTTTTTTAAAGGAGAAAAGAAGACTGCCGATTATGATCGGCGGGGATAGAGGATGGTCTTCGTTGGCCCATTTTTATCGGACGGAATTTTAGCTAAAATTGAAAGTGTAATTCAATTTAATTATAAAAATCTAGGCTGAGTTTGGTTAAAGTACATTTAGTTGCAATTGATGTCCGGTAAAAGCGGAGCAGTCTATATAAAAAAGTAAAAAATTCTGCAAGAACAGCTGTTTCATCTAGCTATTTGAATTTAACAGACCAGCTGAAAGAAAGAAAGAAGAGGAGAATGAAAGAAGGAACGAAATGTTGCAGCTAATAGTATTCAAACAAAATTCTGAGAATGTTTACAGTATATTCTATTTTCTTTAATAATCTTTATTAATTCCTGTAATAGTAATGTAATCATTTCTCAGATATATACAATTTTTAATCAATTAACATTAATTTATATTGATTGATTCAGTGGAAAAATTCTCGTAAAAATTTTGAAAATATTAAAAATTCCTAATAATACTTTAGTATAATACTTTATTAAATTAAATATATTAATACTATGCAATTTTTTAAGATACTAGAGAAAATATTCAGAGAATTATTTAAATTCACATGATGAACAAGATGTTGCAATAATTGGCTTGCGGTGGATCTGCAATATAATTAATGAATGTGATTTTAATGAAATCATGTTTTATGATCAAGAAAGAGTAATCTCAAAGAGTGTTAACTGCTCTGTTAACTATTAGATTAAAGTTTTAATTACAGTAGCACAAAAACGTACTATAAAAACGCCATTAAACGATAAATGAACTAAAGGCTTTACAGCAACTTTTTCATTCTTGGAATCCTCCGCAGAGAGCGGCTTTGCCGGATAAAAATAAATGCTAAATCGATAGCAAATATGCATCGAAGAAAATCTTTTCTACGCTAAACTGTCTACCAAATCAGCATTGAATGTATTTCGAATAATATTTATTAATGAACATCGTCATGAATAATTAAATAATCAAGTGAATATATTTTCCTCCAACATCTTTAAAAATTGTAATATCATTATCATATTTATTATAAATTTTCGAGAAGTACAAAACACGTTTGTGATAACTAATCTAAATCATAAATTATTCATCAAGATCGCGAAGAAACCCTTAAATCCCAGTTGAAATTATCGGTGAATAACTTCATTCGTCTCCGAGTGTTCTCTGGCGTTAACGCACTTAAAACTTTAACTTGAACTATTTAACGGAAAGGTGTTGCCATCCCCAGGGACTCTATACTGATAAAATCAACGCATTTTCCACCTTGAGATAGAAGTTCAACAAAGTTGAAGAGGAAGACAATTCGAATTTGTGTAAAATGATGTGTTACTATAAAGATGTAAAAAAAAAGTCTGAGCATCCGCCGATGTCGGACGCTTATTTTCCCATGCATATGCACGCGTGTATCCGTAATATCTATAGGTACACGCGGCGCACCCCATCGATGGTCACGTTGTTGCGTGCGCGATCCGTACTCTCCCTTAGTCTCAAGGTGGAAACGGGGGTTGCGCATGGCCGTGAGTGAAGAGAAATTTTCGCGAATCGATATTATGCGACCAGCTGTAGCAACGGGTTAGTCACGCGGATGGTTTGTCCGTCACGTCGTTGCTTGGTCCATTCGCAAAGTAATCCCCGAAGCTATCCCCTAGCGCCGCGTTTCCTCGCAACGCTTTTCGGCACGCCACTCACGGTTGGAATTCTTTACATAATTCATGTAATTCATGTGTTATCCTAGAAAACCAGTTCTAGACTCTCGAAATTTACGTTTCTTTCAACATATCAATAATCATGATCCCAAAATCTATGAGTTTATGTTTTCCGATAGGGATAGGTCAATAAATCATGATTTTGATCACACGATACATCGTAACTATGTGTACTTACACATAAGGCATGTCCAAAAACGAGACACAAGAGATTTTAAAAATGTCTAAAAGATGTCTTAAAGATATTTTTGTAAATGGCATCTTAAAATCGTCTAAGATATTTTTAGAAGGTCTTATGTCCCAATTTTAGCATGGTTTGTCTCAGATAAATTGTAGAGAGAAAAGAAAAAAGGAAGGACGTTGGCCTTACAGAAATTTAATACTGGAAGGTGATGATTAATTACTTATTTTGAGTATCAACATTGTTTAGTGTTTTAACTCAAAATAATTTTAATATTAAATTGGATTTCTGTAAGGGTGGAGGTGTCAAGAATACGGAATAGTCCTTACCGTATAAGAGGGGGTCACTAGTGATCGAGCGATTTCTGTTTGTGCAAGTTTCTTTGAGTCTTTCGGTAATTATAAATTATATACTACATTTTATTATTTTCCAAAATAAAGTGCCAATATTTATTCTAGAAAGTTGAAAGTATGTTGGTGAATTTTTAGAGATTTTTCGAATAATTCTGAACAGGTGAAAAAAACGGACGGATTCTAGTGCTCCCGTTTGTATGGCACCAAATTGTAGCTGGTATGGTAAGGGGTAGTTAGAGGGTCGCCATCGGAATTGCTGCGATAGCGAACTAGAGAGGACGGCTTTCTCCGCCGGCCGGGGATGACGGGTGGAGTGGTCTAGAACGACAGAATTGGTAAAACAGCACGGTCGCCTCATGCCGTTGCGTGTGTACCCGTCTCGAGGTACAAAGCGAAGATGCAAACTTCGAGCGGCATTGTACCATCACGTGCAACCACTTGTCATCCTCACGGCTGCAAAGTATTAGCTCACTATCAGACCGCCTTTCTTGACATACAGCCGGCGGTACCGTCATTCTCCGGTTCCTCCGAGGTCGGTGCATCATCTTGAAAGCCCGACTGGTTTGCCATTTGCGCCTACGATCTTCGTGACGATAAGTTCGATTTTAGATAAGAAATAATCCTGGAATTTGATCGATTATTGCAATTTCTTCTTCGATGGTTTCTTCGTTTAAATTTCGAAAATTCTTACTTTCAATCTACATTGTTTGATTTTTAGAAAAACTGTCTGTATTTAGAGTATTTGGTTTATAGGTATTGTTAAATTTTTATATTTACTCGTAATTCTTTGAGGCTTTATTTAGGCAATTTCGGTTTCAAAGATTGACTCGATAAATTTTTTCTAATTTGATTGTTTTTTTTTTGTAGATATTGTAATACATTGATTCAACACTTCATCTATCTTTTAATTTATAGCTCTCGATTTATAAATTTCTCTTGAACTTGGCTCCATACATTCTGTCATTCGACATGTCGCATCTTATCGACTATCAACAAGTATAGTTGCAAATATCTTCTGTATCTTAAGACTAAGATAAGTTACATAGTACAAAAAAATATAAATACATTTTTATTATATTACATGTACATAATATTAAACAATAATAGTAAATACTTTTTTATTTCGATTTGACGATTATTTAAAAAAATTGAAACTATCTTTCAGGCATATTCTTTGTACATAATAATATCTTCCTGTTGTTATTTATAAATTTTTTTTACATTTTGCCACATTTTCTTCATTCATAGTCGAGCTGTATGTTTAAACAACATTGTTTCTATTAATCCTGAAATTAAATTGCGTGTGTAACTATGCTATAATGAGCAACAGAATATTGTTTCTGATTCGATAAGTCCTCGTAATGATGCTTCATTCGAGTGTACTATCAATTACAATCTTGAAATAAAAGGATAAAACCACTCATATATGTTAGCATTATACTGATGTCCTTCTGTATTTGATTTAAATTGAATACGGCTGTTCCTTATTATAGAACCACTTAACTTCAATTGTTTATGTCGACGAAAAATGAAGTAAATACATTATTTGACAGTAGCGAAATTTACATGTAATTCTTGACAGGTCTTATTATATACAGCCCACTTCATATATATAAGTACTAGTCTACCTTTTATATAAAACAGTACAGTTAGTTCACATAATATACTCTGGATAACAATATATTTTTCATAAAACTTAACGCGGTTAAAGATTCAATTTCATCAACTTAGTATCTAAAGTTGACGATTCACAGTATCCTATGTCCTGCATTGAAAGGAGTCTGCGCATTTTTGGTCTTTTGACTGTATAGTATTAGTAAGTAATACTTATATGTACAAACTCAATGTCGGCAACAAAGCTATGTTCGTCATTTTACAATATCATCAGCACTGGTCACTTACTATTAAATCATCGTTAAACTTAGTAAACTTATCTAACCATGCATGTATATGTATTACATCATATTTAAATTTTGACAACTGAATAACGGTAATATGCAATTTCGATTAAATTTAATCAAATTCGAAAATGAAATTAGGCCACATAAAATTTCTAAGTTAATACACAAAATAATATTTTATTAAATGGAATTAGAAAATTTGTAGTCTTATCTAAATATATATATATGTATATATTTAACTGATAGTTTCAATTAAGGATTAGACGTCAAGGAATCAAGCAATAATGCATATAGTTCTTGAAAATAAAAGAAAAATAGATCGAATAATTATACATTAGTATATACATTTCATTATACATGAGTTTTTGTTTCGTACGTGAGAATCAAATTTAAAATATCTTTCAAAAGATGTTTTCAATCACATATAAAATACTAAAAATTATTAATCTCTGCACAATACGTCGCTATATGTGATACTCATCGCAAAAGAGAAAGAAAACGATAATATTATTACGTAATTCACTAAATACATGTTAGACAAATTAGTGCGAAAGAATATTTGCCATAAAGCAAAGTCGAAATATCATTATTCAAAAAAAAATATATATAATAATTTTTATATGTATTAAAAATACTATCTAATTTCAGATTATTTATATATATATCCATCTTTTCATCGTACGTCACTTTATGCCATGCGCACCATAGTATTAACGTATCTTTCGCGAAAAAAAGAAAATTTTCGCAAGATACAAACAACTCATAATATATAATGATAGTCACAGCTGTGTCAGGCCATTACGTAATAACATCGTTTTTGTTGGAATTACTGGCCGTCACTGACGCATTATCTGAGGTCTCTACATAATAGTCAGAATTCGACATCACGGAATTTACTATGATCCCGCGTCGTGTCGGTGCGATTTGAATAGGTGTTGAAAATGATTGAGCGTCCGCGTATAAACTCACCGTATGAGGATTAGTACTACTAGTAGAACGTTCCAACTCCTGTGATTCGCCTATAGATTGAACAAAATACGTTGTAAACATTTTTCATAACAATATTATATGCAAAATAGTAATTAGTCTTACCGTTTATACTATGAGTATCAGATACCAGAAAAACGGTGACATTGGATGGTTCACCGGCACTAGTACTAACGCCATCCTCGGTAGTAACGTAAGACTGCTCAGAATCGGAGCTATTATCACTAGAATTACTACTGTCGTGTCTAGCTTGTGATCTCCTAGCTCTGTTAAAAGGATTTTCCCTTTGCCGTGTGAACGTTCCTCCTTGTGTACCTAAAAGAACGTTTCTCTGAGTTTCGCAACAAATCGGTATTATTTATTGATCATAAAAGAAAATAATCTCGTACCTTGGTGGCCGTCACGAATAAGAGGTGCTGTATCATCGTCCGAGTCACTCTCATCGGTCACAATTTGCTCGTCAGCTGCAAAAACCTTCCTTTTGCAAACAGGACAAACCCTTCGATTTTTTGTCAACCAAGGGTCAATGCATTTTGAATGATAAGCTAAAATTAATGAACAAATAGATAGTAGTAGTTTAATATTTAAGATATCTGAAGAAAATTCTAGTTGAAAGAATAAAATATCGTTGTAATGGAGATGTCGAGTAATTTGTTAGAGAAACGTACCATGTGCACATGGTAAAACTCGTAATTTCTCTCCTTCTACATAATCGTCCAAACAAATGGCACACGTCTCGTACGGATCACCCTTTGTATACTTATGTATAGGAATCTTTTTTAAACTAGAATTAGGCAGCCTGTGCCTCCGTTGTCGCCTCCTATCCTTTATGCACCTGACAATCTATAGTACATACGGTATTAAAGTCGATAAAATATTATATATACGTGGTATTTTATCATCGCATTTATGACTTACCATAAAAATAACTATAATTAGAAAACATATTCCAACAACAATAGCGAAAGGCAAGAGCAAATGGGTGTTAATATTGAATGGCAGATCATCATTAATTACTACAAAATAACCCTGATTGTATAAATAATTGTCTTTGATAACAAGTCCCGTAATTTCACCAACAAACACAGATGGTATCAAAATTCCTACGGGATCCTTTGCTGACATCGGTTCTGAAATAAGATAATCATCTCTTTGCCATGTATTCATTGAAATAGACAACGTTTTAGTGCTTCTATGTGTCATTAATATATGGCTAGTTTACCTAGTTCATTGCTGTTTACATTGTGAATAATAGCAGCATCATATCCAGCTTCCTGTGCCATTCGAATTTTAATTTCAAAGCTACAGTTATAACGTCGTATTAACGCTATCCAATTACCAGTGGTATTATTGTTTGGCGGAGCTTGTATCTTATGGCACGCAGTAGGAGGATCGGCATAAACCACCATGCCCTAGTAAAATTATATAACAAAATTGAAGAGATACAAAATATATATTGTTTATTTGTTACAATAATGACATAAGTAAAAAGCTATGACTTTTTAGTTGCTTGTAAAAAAAACAGAAAGGTAAAGAAAAAAAATGTACTTTAAAGATACATTTTATTCTTCTTTCTATAATTATTACATCAATTATTTCAAAATTAAAATTTTAATCATTCCGAACATCAGCTTTATTTTTTTTATTGCTGCACTAGACTGTGCTAGAACTTTCTTTTCCGTTTTTGCCAAATATCAAACCTATTTCACTTTAAATACAGAAAGTGTATACTAGAAAGTGTTATACTTCAACCTACACAAAACAGACTTATTCAAACTTATTTTCTGAAAAATTTCGTTTTTTTACCTATATAAGTCGTTGTAGCAAATAAGCGATACATCTGTACATATATGTATGCATATATATATATATATATATATA